>NW_024376300.1:0-100637 GCF_016808335.1 Panicum virgatum
GAACTAGTGCAAAAGTTAGTGCCACGAAGTCACGACGGAATTTTTCGCAACGAACGCACCCCGATCCACCCCAATTAGACCCTAAAACTGATGTTTTGGTGCGTTTCATACTATTTGGGTGCATTCGGGACCATTTGGTTTGCCTTACGAAACTAGTTGCAAAACGGGGCCGAACTAGTGCAAAAGTTAGTGCCACGAAGTCCGCGTCGGAATTTTTCACAACGAACGCACCCGATCCACCCCATTGGACACTAAACTGACATTTTGGTGTGTTTCGTACTATTTGGGTGCACTCGGGACCGTTTGAATGCCTTACGAAACTTGATGCAAACGAGCCGAACTAGTGCAAAGTTCGTGCCGTGATTGTCGCGTCGGAATTTTTTGCAACGAATGCACCAGATCCACCCCATTGGACCTTAAGCTGACATTTTGGTGTGTTTTGTACATTTGGTTGCATCGAGACCATTTGGTTGCCTCACGAAACTCGGTGCAAAACGGCCCGAACTAGTGCAAAAGTTCGTGCCACGAAGTCGCGTCGGAATTATTCGCAATGAACGCACCCGGTCGACCCAATTGGACCCTAAACTGACGTTTTGGTGCGTTTAGTACTATTTGGGTGCATTCGGGACTGTTTGGTTCCCTTGTGAAACTCGGTGCAAAACGGGCCGAACTAGTGCAAAAGTTCGTGCCACGAAGTCGCGTCGGAATTTTTCACAACGAACGCACCCAATCCACCCCATTGGACCTTAAGCTAACATATTGGTGTGTTTCGTACTATTTGGGTGCATTCTGGACCGTTTGGATGCCTTACGAAACTCGGTGCCAAAAGGACCGAAAGTTCGTGAAGTGATGTCGCGTCGGAATTTTTTGCAACGAATGCACCCGATCCACCCCATTGGATGCTAAACTGACGTTTTGGTGCGTTTTGTACAATTTGGTTGCATCGGGACCGTTTGGTTGCCTTACGAAACTCGGTGCAAAACGGGCCGAACTAGTGCAAAAGTTCGTGCCACGAAGTCACGTCAGAATTTTTCATAACGAACGCACCCTATCCGCCCCATTGGACCCTACACTAATGTTTTGTTGCATTTTGTACTATTTGGGAGCATTCGGGACCGTTTGGTTGCCTTACGAAACTCGGTGGAAAACGGGCCGAACTAGTGCAAAAGTTAGTGCCACGAAGTCACGACGGAATTTTTCGCAACGAACGCACCCGATCCACCCCATTAGACCCTAAACTGATGTTTTGGTGCGTTTCATACTATTTGGGTGCATTCGGGACCATTTGGTTGCCTTACGAAACTAGTTGCAAAACGGGCCGAACTAGTGCAAAAGTTAGTGCCACGAAGTCGCGTCGGAATTTTTCACAACGAACGCACCCGATCCACCCCATTGGACCCTAAACTGACATTTTGGTGTGTTTCGTACTATTTGGGTGCATTCGGGACCGTTTGCATGCCTTACGAAACTCGATGCAAAACGAGCCGAACTAGTGCAAAAGTTCGTGCCGTGATGTCGCGTCGGAATTTTTTGCAACGAATGCACCCGATCCTCCCCATTGGACCCTAAACTGACGTTTTGGTGCGTTTTGTACATTTGGTTGCATCGAGACCATTTGGTTGCCTTACGAAACTCGGTGCAAAATGGCCCGAACTAGTGCAAAAGTTCGTGCCACGAAGTCGCATCGAAATTATTCGCAATGAACGCACCCGGTCGACCCAATTGGACCCTAAACTGATGTTTTGGTGCGTTTAGTACTATTTGGGTGCATTCGGGATCGTTTGGTTCCCTTATGAAACTCGGTGCAAAACGGGCCGAACTAGTGCAAAAGTTCGTGCCACGAAGTCACGTCGGAATTTTTCACAACGAACCCACCCGATCCACCCCATTGGACCTTAAGCTGACATTTTGGTGTGTTTCGTACTATTTGGGTGCATTCGGGACCATTTGGATGCCTTAAGAAACTCGGTGCAAAAAGGACCCAAAGTTCGTGATGTGATGTCGCGTCGGAATTTTTTGCAACGAATGCACCCGATCCACCCCATTGGACGCTAAACTGACGTTTTGGTGCGTTTTGTACAATTTGGTTGCATCGGGACCGTTTGGTTGCCTTACGAAACTCGGTGCAAAACGGGCCGAACTAGTGCAAAAGTTCGTGCCACAAAGTCGCGTCGGAATTTTTCATAACGAACGCACCCTATCCGCCCCATTGGACCCTACACTGATGTTTTGTTGCATTTTGTACTATTTGGGTGCATTCGGGACCGTTTGGTTGCCTTACGAAACTCGGTGGAAAACGGGCCGAACTAGTGCAAAAGTTAGTGCCACGAAGTCACGACGGAATTTTTCGCAACGAACGCACCCGATCCACCCCATTAGACCCTAAACTGATGTTTTGGTGCGTTTCATACTATTTGGGTGCATTCGGGACCATTTGGTTGCCTTACGAAATTAGTTGCAAAACGGGCCGAACTAGTGCAAAAGTTAGTGCCACGAAGTCGCGTCGGAATTTTCACAACGAACGCACCCGATCCACCCCATTGGACCCTAAACTGACATTTTGGTGTGTTTAGTACTATTTGGGTGCACTCGGGACCGTTTGAATGCCTTACAAACTTGATGCAAAACGAGCCGAACTAGTGCAAAAGTTCGTGCCGTGATGTCGCGTTGGAATTTTTGCAACGAATGCACCCGATCCACCCCATTGGAACTTAAGATGACATTTTGGTGTGTTTTGTACATTTGGTTGCATCGAGACCATTTGGTTGCCTTACGAAACTCGGTGCAAAACGGCCCGAACTAGTGCAAAAGTTCGTGCCACGAAGTCGCGTCGGAATTATTCGCAATGAACGCACCCGGTCGACCCAATTGGACCCTAAACTGACGTTTTGGTGCGTTTAGTACTATTTGGGTGCATTCGGGACTGTTTGGTTCCCTTGTGAAACTCGGTGCAAAACGGGCCGAACTAGTGCAAAAGTTCGTGCAACGAAGTCGCGTCGGAATTTTTCACAACGAACGCACCCAATCCACCCCATTGGACCTTAAGCTAACATTTTGGTGTGTTTCGTACTATTTGGGTGCATTCTGGACCGTTTGGATGCCTTACGAAACTCGGTGCAAAAAGGACCGAAAGTTCGTGAAGTGATGTCGCGTCGGAATTTTTTGCAACGAATGCACCCGATCCACCCCCATTGGATGCTAAACTGACGTTTTGGTGCGTTTTGTACAATTTGGTTGCATCGGGACCGTTTGGTTGCCTTACGAAACTCGGTGCAAAACGGGCCGAACTAGTGCAAAAGTTCGTGCCACGAAGTCGCGTCGGAATTTTTCATAACGAACGCACCCTATCCGCCCCATTGAACCCTACACTGATGTTTTGTTGCATTTTGTACTATTTGGGTGCATTCGGGACCGTTTGGTTGTCCTTACGAAACTCGGTGGAAAACGGGCCGAACTAGTGCAAAAGTTAGTGCCACGAAGTCACGACGGAATTTTTCACAACGAACGCACCCGATCCACCCCATTAGACCCTAAACTGATGTTTTGGTGCGTTTCATACTATTTGGGTGCATTCGGGACCATTTGGTTGCCTTACGAAACTAGTTGCAAAACGGGCCGAACTAGTGCAAAAGTTAGTGCCACGAAGTTGCGTCGGAATTTTTCACAACGAACGCACCCGATCCACCCCATTGGACCCTAAACTGACATTTTGGTGTGTTTCGTACTATTTGGGTGCATTCGGGACCGTTTGCATGCCTTACGAAACTCGATGCAAAACGAGCCGAACTAGTGCAAAAGTTCGTGCCGTGATGTCGCGTCGGAATTTTTTGCAACGAATGCACCCGATCCTCCCCATTGGACCCTAAACTGACGTTTTGGTGCGTTTTGTACATTTGGTTGCATCGAGACCATTTGGTTGCCTTACGAAACTCGGTGCAAAATGGCCCGAACTAGTGCAAAAGTTCGTGCCACGAAGTCGCATCGAAATTATTCGCAATGAACGCACCCGGTCGACCCAATTGGACCCTAAACTGATGTTTTGGTGCGTTTAGTACTATTTGGGTGCATTCGGGATCGTTTGGTTCCCTTATGAAACTCGGTGCAAAACGGGCCGAACTAGTGCAAAAGTTCGTGCCACGAAGTCACGTCGGAATTTTTCACAACGAACCCACCCGATCCACCCCATTGGACCTTAAGCTGACATTTTGGTGTGTTTCGTACTATTTGGGTGCATTCGGGACCATTTGGATGCCTTAAGAAACTCGGTGCAAAAAGGACCCAAAGTTCGTGATGTGATGTCGCGTCGGAATTTTTTGCAACGAATGCACCCGATCCACCCCATTGGACGCTAAACTGACGTTTTGGTGCGTTTTGTACAATTTGGTTGCATCGGGACCGTTTGGTTGCCTTACGAAACTCGGTGCAAAACGGGCCGAACTAGTGCAAAAGTTCGTGCCACAAAGTCGCGTCGGAATTTTTCATAACGAACGCACCCTATCCGCCCCATTGGACCCTACACTGATGTTTTGTTGCATTTTGTACTATTTGGGTGCATTCGGGACCGTTTGGTTGCCTTACGAAACTCGGTGGAAAACGGGCCGAACTAGTGCAAAAGTTAGTGCCACGAAGTCACGACGGAATTTTTCGCAACGAACGCACCCGATCCACCCCATTAGACCCTAAACTGATGTTTTGGTGCGTTTCATACTATTTGGGTGCATTCGGGACCATTTGGTTGCCTTACGAAATTAGTTGCAAAACGGGCCGAACTAGTGCAAAAGTTAGTGCCACGAAGTCGCGTCGGAATTTTTCACAACGAACGCACCCGATCCACCCCATTGGACCCTAAACTGACATTTTGGTGTGTTTAGTACTATTTGGGTGCACTCGGGACCGTTTGAATGCCTTACAAAACTTGATGCAAAACGAGCCGAACTAGTGCAAAAGTTCGTGCCGTGATGTCGCGTTGGAATTTTTTGCAACGAATGCACCCGATCCACCCCATTGGAACTTAAGATGACATTTTGGTGTGTTTTGTACATTTGGTTGCATCGAGACCATTTGGTTGCCTTACGAAACTCGGTGCAAAACGGCCCGAACTAGTGCAAAAGTTCGTGCCACGAAGTCGCGTCGGAATTATTCGCAATGAACGCACCCGGTCGACCCAATTGGACCCTAAACTGACGTTTTGGTGCGTTTAGTACTATTTGGGTGCATTCGGGACTGTTTGGTTCCCTTGTGAAACTCGGTGCAAAACGGGCCGAACTAGTGCAAAAGTTCGTGCAACGAAGTCGCGTCGGAATTTTTCACAACGAACGCACCCAATCCACCCCATTGGACCTTAAGCTAACATTTTGGTGTGTTTCGTACTATTTGGGTGCATTCTGGACCGTTTGGATGCCTTACGAAACTCGGTGCAAAAAGGACCGAAAGTTCGTGAAGTGATGTCGCGTCGGAATTTTTTGCAACGAATGCACCCGATCCACCCCCATTGGATGCTAAACTGACGTTTTGGTGCGTTTTGTACAATTTGGTTGCATCGGGACCGTTTGGTTGCCTTACGAAACTCGGTGCAAAACGGGCCGAACTAGTGCAAAAGTTCGTGCCACGAAGTCGCGTCGGAATTTTTCATAACGAACGCACCCTATCCGCCCCATTGGACCCTACACTGATGTTTTGTTGCATTTTGTACTATTTGGGTGCATTCGGGACCGTTTGGTTGTCTTACGAAACTCGGTGGAAAACGGGCCGAACTAGTGCAAAAGTTAGTGCCACGAAGTCACGACGGAATTTTTCACAACGAACGCACCCGATCCACCCCATTAGACCCTAAACTGATGTTTTGGTGCGTTTCATACTATTTGGGTGCATTCGGGACCATTTGGTTGCCTTACGAAACTAGTTGCAAAACGGGCCGAACTAGTGCAAAAGTTAGTGCCACGAAGTTGCGTCGGAATTTTTCACAACGAACGCACCCGATCCACCCCATTGGACCCTAAACTGACATTTTGGTGTGTTTCGTACTATTTGGGTGCATTCGGGACCGTTTGGATGCCTTACGAAACTCGATGCAAAACGAGCCGAGCTAGTGCAAAAGTTCGTGCCGTGATGTCGCGTCGGAATTTTTTGCAACGAATGCACCCGATCCTCCCCATTGGACCCTAAACTGACGTTTTGGTGCGTTTTGTACATTTGGTTGCATCGAGACCATTTGGTTGCCTTACGAAACTCGGTGCAAAACGGCCCGAACTAGTGCAAAAGTTCGTGCCATGAAGTCGCATCGGAATTATTCGCAATGAACGCACCTGGTCGACCCAATTGGACCCTAAACTGACGTTTTGGTGCGTTTAGTACTATTTGGGTGCATTCGGGATCGTTTGGTTCCCTTGTGAAACTCGGTGCAAAACGGGCCGAACTAGTGCAAAAGTTCGTGCCATGAAGTCACGTCGGAATTTTTCACAACGAACCCACCCGATCCACCCCATTGGACCTTAAGCCGACATTTTGGTGTGTTTCGTACTATTTGGGTGCATTCGGGACCATTTGGATGCCTTAAGAAACTCGGTGCAAAAAGGACCCAAAGTTCGTGATGTGATGTCGCGTCGGAATTTTTTGCAACGAATGCACCCGATCCACCCCATTGGACGCTAAACTGATGTTTTGGTGCGTTTTGTACAATTTGGTTGCATCGGGACCGTTTGGTTGCCTTACGAAACTCGGTGCAAAATGGGCCGAACTAGTGCAAAAGTTCGTGCCACGAAGTCGCGTCGGAATTTTTCATAACGAACGCACCCTATCCGCCCCATTGGACCCTACACTGATGTTTTGTTGCATTTTGTACTATTTGGGTGCATTCGGGACCGTTTGGTTGCCTTACGAAACTCGGTGGAAAACGGGCCGAACTAGTGCAAAAGTTAGTGCCACGAAGTCACGACGGAATTTTTCGCAACGAACGCACCCGATCCACCCCATTAGACCCTAAACTGATGTTTTGGTGCGTTTCATACTATTTGGGTGCATTCGGGACCATTTGGTTGCCTTACGAAACTAGTTGCAAAATGGGCCGAACTAGTGCAAAAGTTAGTGCCACGAAGTCGCGTCGGAATTTTTCACAACGAACGCACCCGATCCACCCCATTGGACCCTAAACTGACATTTTGGTGTGTTTCGTACTATTTGGGTGCATTCGGGACCGTTTCGATGCCTTACGAAACTCGATGCAAAACGAGCCGAACTAGTGCAAAAGTTCGTGCCGTGATGTCGCGTCGGAATTTTTTGCAACGAATGCACCCGATCCTCCCCATTGGACCCTAAACTGACGTTTTGGTGCGTTTTGTACATTTGGTTGCATCGAGACCATTTGGTTGCCTTACGAAACTCGGTGCAAAACGGCCCGAACTAGTGCAAAAGTTCGTTCCATGAAGTCGCATCGGAATTATTCGCAATGAACGCACCCGGTCGACCCAATTGGACCCTAAACTGACGTTTTGGTGCGTTTAGTACTATTTGGGTGCATTCGGGATCGTTTGGTTCCCTTGTGAAACTCGGTGCAAAACGGGCCGAACTAGTGCAAAAGTTCGTGCCACGAAGTCGCGTCGGAATTTTTCACAACGAACCCACCTGATCCACCCCATTGGACCTTAAGCTGACATTTTAGTGTGTTTCATACTATTTGGGTGCATTCGGGACCGTTTGGATGCCTTACGAAACTTGGTGCAAAACGAGCCGAACTAGTGCAAAAGTTCGTGCCGTGATGTCGCGTCGGAATTTTAAGCAACGAATGCACCCGATCCACCCCATTGGACCCTAAACTGACGTTTTGGTGCGTTTTGTACATTTGGTTGCATCGAGACCATTTGGTTGCCTTACGAAACTCGGTGCAAAACGGCCCGAACTAGTGCAAAAGTTCGTGCCACGAAGTCGCGTCGGAATTATTCGCAATGAAGGCACCCGGTCGACCCAATTGGACCCTAAACTGACATTTTGGTGCGTTTAGTACTATTTGGGTCCATTCGGGATCGTTTGGTTCCCTTGTGAAACTCGGTGCAAAACGGGCCGAACTAGTGCAAAAGTTCGTGCCACGAAGTCGCGTCGGAATTTTTCACAACGAACCCACCCGATCCACCCCATTAGACCCTAAACTGATGTTTTGGTGCGTTTCATACTATTTGGGTGCATTCGGGACCATTTGGTTGCCTTACGAAACTAGTTGCAAAACGGGCCGAACTAGTGCAAAAGTTAGTGCCACGAAGTCGCGTCGGAATTTTTCACAACGAACGCACCCGATCCACCCCATTGGACCCTAAACTGACATTTTGGTGTGTTTCGTACTATTTGGGTGTATTCGGGACCGTTTGGATGCCTTACGAAACTCGATGCAAAACGAGCCGAACTAGTGCAAAAGTTTTTGCCGTGATGTCGCGTCGGAATTTTTTGCAACAAATGCACCCGATCCTCCCCATTGGACCTTAAACTGACATTTTGGTGTGTTTTGTACATTTGGTTGCATCGAGACCATTTGGTTGCCTTACGAAACTCGGTGCAAAACGGCCCGAACTAGTGCAAAAGTTCGTGCCACGAAGTCGCGTCGGAATTATTAGCAATGAACGCACCCGGTCGACCCAATTGGACCCTAAACTAACGTTTGGGTGCGTTTAGTACTATTTGGGTGCATTCGGGACTGTTTGGTTCCCTTGTGAAACTCGGTGCAAAACGGGCCGAACTAGTGCAAAAGTTCGTGCCACGAAGTCGCGTCAAAATTTTTCACAACGAACGCACCGGATCCACCCCATTGGACCTTAAGCTGACATTTTGGTGTGTTTCGTACTATTTGGGTGCATTCGGGACCGTTTGGATGCCTTAAGAAACTCGGTGCGAAAAGGACCGAAAGTTCGTGATGTGATGTTGCGTCAGAATTTTTTGCAACGAATGCACCCGATCCACCCCATTGGACGCTAAACTGACGTTTTGGTGCGTTTTGTACAATTTGGTTGCATCGGGACCGTTTGGTTGTCTTACGAAACTCGGTGCAAAACGGGCCGAACTAGTGCAAAAGTTCGTGCCACGAAGTCGCGTCGGAATTTTTCATAACGAACACACCCTATTTGCCCCATTGGACCCTACACTGATGTTTAGTTGCATTTGGTACTATTTGGGTGCATTCGCGACCGTTTGGTTGCCTTACGAAACTCGGTGGAAAACGGGCCGAACTAGTGCAAAAGTTAGTGCCACGAAGTCACGACGTAATTTTTCGCAACGAACGCACCCAATCCACCCCATTAGACCCTAAACTGATGTTTTGGTGCGTTTCATACTATTTGGGTGCATTCGGGACCATTTGGTTGCCTTACGAAACTAGTTGCAAAACGGGCCGAACTAGTGCAAAAGTTAGTGCCACGAAGTCGCGTCGGAATTTTTCACAACGAACGCACCCGATCCACCCCATTGGACCCTAAACTGACATTTTGGTGTGTTTCGTACTATTTGGGTGCATTCGGGACCGTTTCGATGCCTTACGAAACTCGATGCAAAACGAGCCGAACTAGTGCAAAAGTTCGTGCCGTGATGTCGCGTCGGAATTTTTTGCAACGAATGCACCCGATCCTCCCCATTGGACCCTAAACTGACGTTTTGGTGCGTTTTGTACATTTGGTTGCATCGAGACCATTTGGTTGCCTTACGAAACTCGGTGCAAAACGGCCCGAACTAGTGCAAAAGTTCGTTCCACGAAGTCGCATCGGAATTATTCGCAATGAACGCACCCGGTCGACCCAATTGGACCCTAAACTGACGTTTTGGTGCGTTTAGTACTATTTGGGTGCATTCGGGATCGTTTGGTTCCCTTGTGAAACTCGGTGCAAAACGGGCCGAACTAGTGCAAAAGTTCGTGCCACGAAGTCGCGTCGGAATTTTTCACAACGAACCCACCTGATCCACCCCATTGGACCTTAAGCTGACATTTTGGTGTGTTTCGTACTATTTGGGTGCATTCGGGACCGTTTGGATGCCTTAAGAAACTTGGTGCAAAAAGGACCCAAAGTTCGTGATGTGATGTCGCGTCGGAATTTTTTGCAACGAATGCACCCGATCCACCCCATTGGACGCTAAACTGACGTTTTGGTGCGTTTTGTACAATTTGGTTGCATCGGGACCGTTTGGTTGCCTTACGAAACTCGGTGCAAAACGGGCCGAACTAGTGCAAAAGTTCGTGCCACGAAGTCGCGTCGGAATTTTTCATAACGAACGCACCCTATCCGCCCCATTGGACCCTACACTGATGTTTTGTTGCATTTTGTACTATTTGGGTGCATTCGGGACCGTTTGGTTGCCTTACGAAACTCGGTGGAAAACGGGCCGAACTAGTGCAAAAGTTAGTGCCACGAAGTCACGACGGAATTTTTCGCAACGAACGCACCCGATCCACCCCATTAGACCCTAAACTGATGTTTTGGTGCATTTCATACTATTTGGGTGCATTCGTTACCATTTGGTTGCCTTACGAAACTAGTTGCAAAACGGGCCGAACTAGTGCAAAAGTTAGTGCCACGAAGTCGCGTCGGAATTTTTCACAACGAACGCACCCGATCCACCCCATTGGACCCTAAACTGACATTTTGGTGTGTTTTGTACTATTTGGGTGCACTCGGAACCGTTTGAATGCCTTACGAAACTTGATGCAAAACGAGCCGAACTAGTGCAAAAGTTCGTGCCGTGATGTCGCGTCGGAATTTTTTGCAACGAATGCACCTGATCCACCCCATTGGACCATAAACTGACATTTTGGTGTGTTTTGTACATTTGGTTGCATCGAGACCATTTGGTTGCCTTACGAAACTCGGTGCAAAACGGCCCGAACTAGTGCAAAAGTTCGTGCCACGAAGTCGCGTCAGAATTATTCGCAATGAACGCACCCGGTCGACCCAATTGGACCCTAAACTGACGTTTTGGTGCGTTTAGTACTATTTGGGTGCATTCGGGATCGTTTGGTTCCCTTGTGAAACTCGGTGCAAAACGGGCCGAACTAGTGCAAAAGTTCGTGCCACGAAGTCGCTGCAGAATTATTCACATTGAACGCACCCGGTCGACCCCATTGGACCCTAAACTGACGTTTTGGTGCGTTTAGTACTAATTGGATGCATTCGGGACCGTTTGGTTCCCTTGTGAAACTCGGTGCAAAACGGGCCGAACTAGTGCAAAAGTTCGTGCCACGAAGTCGCGTCGGAATTTTTCACAACGAACGCACCCGATCCACCCCATTGGACCATAAACTAACATTTTAGTGTGTTTTGTACTATTTGGGTGCATTCGGGACCGTTTGGATGCCTTACGAAACTCGATGCAAAACGAGCCGAACTAGTGCAAAAGTTCGTGCCACGAAGTCGCGTCGGAATTATTCGCAATGAACGCACCCGGTCGACCCAATTGGACCCTAAACTGACGTTTTGGTGCGTTTAGTACTATTTGGGTGCATTCGGGATCGTTTGGTTCCCTTGTGAAACTCGGTGCAAAACGGGCCGAACTAGTGCAAAAGTTCGTGCCACGAAGTCGCGTCGGAATTTTTCACAACGAACCCACCCGATCCACCCCATTGGACCTTAAGCTGACATTTTGGTGTGTTTCGTACTATTTGGGTGCATTCGGGACCGTTTGGATGCCTTAAGAAACTCGGTGCAAAAAGGACCGAAAGTTCGTGATGTGATGTCGCGTCGGAATTTTTTGCAACGAATGCACCCGATCCACCCCATTGGACGCTAAACTGACGTTTTGGTGCGTTTTGTACAATTTGGTTGCATCGGGACCGTTTGGTTGCCTTACGAAACTCGGTGCAAAACGGGCCGAACCAGTGCAAAAGTTCGTGCCACGAAGTCGCGTCGGAATTTTTCATAACGAACGCACCCTATCCTCCCCATTGGACCCTACACTGTTGTTTTGTAGCATTTTGTACTATTTGGGTGCATTCGGGACCGTTTGGTTGCCTTACGAAACTCGGTGGAAAACGGGCCGAACTAGTGCAAAAGTTAGTGCCACGAAGTCACGACGGAATTTTTCGCAACGAACGCACCCGATCCACCCCATTAGACCCTAAACTGATGTTTTGGTGCGTTTCATACTATTTGGGTGCATTCGTTACCATTTGGTTGCCTTACGAAACTAGTTGCAAAACGGTCCGAACTAGTGCAAAAGTTAGTGCCACGAAGTCGCGTCGGAATTTTTCACAACGAACGCACCCGATCCACCCCATTGGACCCTAAACTGACATTTTGGTGTGTTTCGTACTATTTGGGTGCACTCGGGACCGTTTGAATGCCTTACGAAACTTGATGCAAAACGAGCCGAACTAGTGCAAAAGTTCGTGCCGCGATGTCGCGTCGGAATTTTTTGCAACGAATGCACCCGATCCACCCCATTGGACCTTAAACTGACATTTTGGTGTGTTTTGTACATTTGGTTGCATCGAGACCATTTGGTTGCCTTACGAAACTCGATGCAAAACGGCCCGAACTAGTGCAAAAGTTCGTGCCACGAAGTCGCGTCGGAATTATTCGCAATGAACGCACCCGGTCGACCCAATTGGGAAACTGACGTTTTGGTGCGTTTAGTACTATTTGGGTGCATTCGGGACTGTTTGGTTCCCTTGTGAAACTCGGTGCAAAACGGGCCGAACTAGTGCAAAAGTTAGTGCCACGAAGTCACGACGGAATTTTTCACAACGAACGCACCCGATCCACCCCATTAGACCCTAAACTGATGTTTTGGTGCGTTTCATACTATTTGGGTGCATTCGTTACCATTTGGTTGCCTTACGAAACTAGTTGCAAAACGGCCCGAACTAGTGCAAAAGTTCGTGCCACGAAGTCGCGTCAGAATTATTCGCAATGAACGCACCCGGTCGACCCAATTGGACCCTAAACTGACGTTTTGGTGCGTTTAGTACTATTTGGGTGCATTCGGGATCGTTTGGTTCCCTTGTGAAACTCGGTGCAAAACGGGCCGAACTAGTGCAAAAGTTCGTGCCACGAAGTCGCGTCGGAATTTTTCACAACGAACCCACCCGATCCACCCCATTGGACCTTAAGCTGACATTTTGGTGTGTTTCGTACTATTTGGGTGCATTCGGGACCGTTTGGATGCCTTAAGAAACTCGGTGCAAAAAGGACCGAAAGTTCGTGATGTGATGTCGCGTCGGAATTTCTTGCAACGAATGCACCCGATCCACCCCATTGGACGCTAAACTGACGTTTTGGTGCGTTTTGTACAATTTGGTTGCATCGGGACCGTTTGGTTGCCTTACGAAACTCGGTGCAAAACGGGCCGAACCAGTGCAAAAGTTCGTGCCACGAAGTCGCGTCGGAATTTTTCATAACGAACGCACCCTATCCTCCCCATTGGACCCTACACTGTTGTTTTGTAGCATTTTGTACTATTTGGGTGCATTCGGGACCGTTTGGTTGCCTTACGAAACTCGGTGGAAAACGGGCCGAACTAGTGCAAAAGTTAGTGCCACGAAGTCACGACGGAATTTTTCGCAACGAACGCACCCGATCCACCCCATTAGACCCTAAACTGATGTTTTGGTGCGTTTCATACTATTTGGGTGCATTCGTTACCATTTGGTTGCCTTACGAAACTAGTTGCAAAACGGGCCGAACTAGTGCAAAAGTTAGTGCCACGAAGTCGCGTCGGAATTTTTCACAACGAACGCACCCGATCCACCCCATTGGACCCTAAACTGACATTTTGGTGTGTTTCGTACTATTTGGGTGCACTCGGGACCGTTTGAATGCCTTACGAAACTTGATGCAAAACGAGCCGAACTAGTGCAAAAGTTCGTGCCGTGATGTCGCGTCGGAATTTTTTGCAACGAATGCACCCGATCCACCCCATTGGACCTTAAACTGACATTTTGGTGTGTTTTGTACATTTGGTTGCATCGAGACCATTTGGTTGCCTTACGAAACTCGATGCAAAACGGCCCGAACTAGTGCAAAAGTTCGTGCCACGAAGTCGCGTTGGAATTATTCGCAATGAACGCACCCGGTCGACCCAATTGGGACCTAAACTGACGTTTTGGTGCGTTTAGTACTATTTGGGTGCATTCGGGACTGTTTGGTTCCCTTGTGAAACTCGGTGCAAAACGGGCCGAACTAGTGCAAAAGTTCGTGCCACGAAGTCGCGTCGGAATTTTTCACAACGAACGCACCCAATCCACCCCATTGGACCTTAAGCTAACATTTTGGTGTGTTTCGTACTATTTGGGTGCATTCTGGACCGTTTGGATGCCTTACGAAACTCGGTGCAAAAAAGGACCGAAAGTTCGTGATGTGATGTCGCGTCGGAATTTTTTGCAACGAATGCACCCGATCCACCCCATTGGACGCTAAACTGACGTTTTGGTGCGTTTTGTACAATTTGGTTGCATCGGGACCGTTTGGTTGCCTTACGAAACTCGGTGCAAAATGGGCCGAACTAGTGCAAAAGTTCGTGCCACGAAGTCGCGTCGGAATTTTTCATAACGAACGCACCCTATCCGCCCCATTGGACCCTACACTGATGTTTTGTTGCATTTTGTACTATTTGGGTGCATTCGGGACCGTTTGGTTGCCTTGCGAAACTCGGTGGAAAACGGGCCGAACTAGTGCAAAAGTTAGTGCCACGAAGTCACGACGGAATTTTTCACAACGAACGCACCCGATCCACCCCATTAGACCCTAAACTGATGTTTTGGTGCGTTTCATACTATTTGGGTGCATTCGTTACCATTTGGTTGCCTTACGAAACTAGTTGCAAAACGGGGCGAACTAGTGCAAAAGTTAGTGCCACGAAGTCGCGTCGGAATTTTTCACAACGAACGCACCCGATCCACCCCATTGGACCCTAAACTGACATTTTGGTGTGTTTCGTACTATTTGGGTGCACTCGGGACCGTTTGAATGCCTTACGAAACTTGATGCAAAATGAGCCGAACTAGTGCAAAAGTTCGTGCCGTGAAGTCGCGTTGGAATTTTTTGCAACGAATGCACCCGATCCACCCCATTGGACCCTAAACTGACATTTTGGTGTGTTTTGTACATTTGGTTGCATCGAGACCATTTGGTTGCCTTACGAAACTCGGTGCAAAACGTCCCGAACTAGTGCAAAAGTTCGTGCCACGAAGTCGCGTCGGAATTATTCGCAATGAACGCACACGGTCGACCCAATTGGACCCTAAACTGACGTTTTGGTGCGTTTAGTACTATTTGGGTGCATTCGGGACTGTTTGGTTCCCTTGTGAAACTCGGTCCAAAACGGGCCGAACTAGTGCAAAAGTTCGTGCCACGAAGTCGCGTCGGAATTTTTCACAACGAACGCACCCATCCACCCCATTGGACGCTAACTGACGTTTTGGTGCGTTTTGTACAATTTGGTTGCATCGGGACCGTTTGGTTGCCTTACGAAACTCGGTGCAAAACGGGCCGAACTAGTGCAAAAGTTCGTGCCACGAAGTCGCGTCGGAATTTTTCATAACGAACGCACCCTATACGCCCCATTGGACCCTACACTGATGTTTTGTTGCATTTTGTACTATTTGGATGCATTCAGGACCGTTTGGTTGCCTTACGAAACTCGGTGGAAAACGGGCCGAACTAGTGCAAAAGTTAGTGCCACGAAGTCACGACGGAATTTTTCGCAACGAACGCACCCGATCCACCCCATTAGACCCTAAACTGACGTTTTGGTGCGTTTCATACTATTTGGGTGCATTCGGGACCATTTGGTTGCCTTACGAAACTAGTTGCAAAACGGGCCGAACTAGTGCAAAAGTTAGTGCCACGAAGTCGCGTCGGAATTTTTCACAACGAACGCACCCGATCCACCCCATTGGACCCTAAACTGACATTTTGGTGTGTTTCGTACTATTTGGGTGCACTCGGGACCATTTGAATGCCTTACGAAACTTGATGCAAAACGAGCCGAACTAGTGCAAAAGTTTTTGCCGTGATGTCGCGTCGGAATTTTTTGCAACAAATGCACCCGATCCACCCCATTGGACCTTAAACTGACATTTTGGTGTGTTTTGTACATTTGGTTGCATCGAGACCATTTGGTTGCCTTACGAAACTCGGTGCAAAACGGCCCGAACTAGTGCAAAAGTTCGTGCCACGAAGTCGCGTCGGAATTATTAGCAATGAACGCACCCGGTCGACCCAATTGGACCCTAAACTAACGTTTTGGTGCGTTTAGTACTATTTGGGTGCATTCGGGACTGTTTGGTTCCCTTGTGAAACTCGGTGCAAAACGGGCCGAACTAGTGCAAAAGTTCGTGCCACGAAGTCGCGTCAAAATTTTTCACAACGAACGCACCGGATCCACCCCATTGGACCTTAAGCTGACATTTTGGTGTGTTTCGTACTATTTGGGTGCATTCGGGACCGTTTGGATGCCTTAAGAAACTCGGTGCGAAAAGGACCGAAAGTTCGTGATGTGATGTTGCGTCAGAATTTTTTGCAACGAATGCACCCGATCCACCCCATTGGACGCTAAACTGACGTTTTGGTGCGTTTTGTACAATTTGGTTGCATCGGGACCGTTTGGTTGCCTTACGAAACTCGGTGCAAAACGGGCCGAACTAGTGCAAAAGTTCGTGCCACGAAGTCGCGTCGGAATTTTTCATAACGAACGCACCCTATCCGCCCCATTGGACCCTACACTGATGTTTTGTTGCATTTTGTACTATTAGGGTGCATTCGGGACCGTTTGGTTGCCTTACGAAACTCGGTGGAAAACGGTCCGAACTAGTGCAAAAGTTAGTGCCACGAAGTCACGACGGAATTTTTCACAACGAACGCACCCGATCCACCCCATTAGACCCTAAACTGATGTTTTGGTGCGTTTCATACTATTTGGGTGCATTCGGGACCATTTGGTTGCCTTACGAAACTAGTTGCAAAACGGGCCGAACTAGTGCAAAAGTTAGTGCCACGAAGTCGCGTCGGAATTTTTCACAATGAACGCACCCGATCCACCCCATTGGACCCTAAACTGACATTTTGGTGTGTTTCGTACTATTTGGGTGCACTCGGGACCGTTTGAATGTCTTACGAAACTCGATGCAAAACGAGCCGAACTAGTGCAAAAGTTCGTGCCGTGATGTCGCGTTGGAATGTTTTGCAACGAATGCACCCGATCCACCCCATTGGACCTTAAACTGACGTTTTGGTGCGTTTTGTACATTTGGTTGCATCGAGACCATTTGGTTGCCTTACGAAACTCGGTCCAAAACGGGCCGAACTAGTGCAAAAGTTCGTGCCACGAAGTCGCGTCGGAATTTTTCACAACGAACGCACCCAATCCACCCCATTGGACCTTAAGCTAACATTTTGGTGTGTTTCGTACTATTTGGGTGCATTCGGGACCGTTTGGATGCCTTACGAAACTCGGTGCAAAAAAGACCGAAAGTTCGTGATGTGATGTCGCGTCGGAATTTTTTGCAACGAATGCACCCGATCCACCCCATTGGACGCTAAACTGACGTTTTGGTGCGTTTTGTACAATTTGGTTGCATCGGGACCGTTTGGTTGCCTTACGAAACTCGGTGCAAAACGGGCCGAACTAGTGCAAAAGTTCGTGCCACGAAGTCGCGTCGGAATTTTTCATAACGAACGCACCCTATCCGCCCCATTGGACCCTACACTAATGTTTTGTTGCATTTTGTACTATTTGGATGCATTCGGGACCGTTTGGTTGCCTTACGAAACTCGGTGGAAAACGGGCCGAACTAGTGCAAAAGTTAGTGCCACGAAGTCACGACGGAATTTTTCGCAACGAACGCACCCGATCCACCCCATTAGACCCTAAACTGACGTTTTGGTGCGTTTCATACTATTTGGGTGCATTCGGGACCATTTGGTTGCCTTACGAAACTAGTTGCAAAACGGGCCGAACTAGTGCAAAAGTTAGTGCCACGAAGTCGCGTCGGAATTTTTCACAACGAACGCACCCGATCCACCCCATTGGACCCTAAACTGACATTTTGGTGTGTTTCGTACTATTTGGGTGCACTCGGGACCGTTTGAATGCCTTACGAAACTTGATGCAAAACGAGCCGAACTAGTGCAAAAGTTCGTGCCGTGATGTCGCGTCGGAATTTTTTGCAACGAATGCACCCGATCCACCCCATTGGACCTTAAACTGACATTTTGGTGTGTTTTGTACATTTGGTTGCATCGAGACCATTTGGTTGCCTTACGAAACTCGATGCAAAACGGCCCGAACTAGTGCAAAAGTTCGTGCCACGAAGTCGCGTCGGAATTATTCGCAATGAACGCACCCGGTCGACCCAATTGGGAAACTGACGTTTTGGTGCGTTTAGTACTATTTGGGTGCATTCGGGACTGTTTGGTTCCCTTGTGAAACTCGGTGCAAACGGGCCGAACTAGTGCAAAAGTTAGTGCCACGAAGTCACGACGGAATTTTTCACAACGAACGCACCCGATCCACCCCATTAGACCCTAAACTGATGTTTTGGTGCGTTTCATACTATTTGGGTGCATTCGTTACCATTTGGTTGCCTTACGAAACTAGTTGCAAAACGGCCCGAACTAGTGCAAAAGTTCGTGCCACGAAGTCGCGTCGGAATTATTCGCAATGAACGCACCCGGTCGACCCAATTGGACCCTAAACTGACGTTTTGGTGCGTTTAGTACTATTTGGGTGCATTCGGGATCGTTTGGTTCCCTTGTGAAACTCGGTGCAAAACGGGCCGAACTAGTGCAAAAGTTCGTGCCACGAAGTCGCGTCGGAATTTTTCACAACGAACCCACCCGATCCACCCCATTGGACCTTAAGCTGACATTTTGGTGTGTTTCGTACTATTTGGGTGCATTCGGGACCGTTTGGATGCCTTAAGAAACTCGGTGCAAAAAGGACCGAAAGTTCGTGATGTGATGTCGCGTCGGAATTTTTTGCAACGAATGCACCCGATCCACCCCATTGGACGCTAAACTGACGTTTTGGTGCGTTTTGTACAATTTGGTTGCATCGGGACCGTTTGGTTGCCTTACGAAACTCAGTGCAAAACGGGCCGAACCAGTGCAAAAGTTCGTGCCACGAAGTCGCGTCGGAATTTTTCATAACGAACGCACCCTATCCTCCCCATTGGACCCTACACTGTTGTTTTGTAGCATTTTGTACTATTTGGGTGCATTCGGGACCGTTTGGTTGCCTTACGAAACTCGGTAGAAAACGGGCCGAACTAGTGCAAAAGTTAGTGCCACGAAGTCACGACGGAATTTTTCGCAACGAACGCACCCGATCCACCCCATTAGACCCTAAACTGATGTTTTGGTGCGTTTCATACTATTTGGGTGCATTCGTTACCATTTGGTTGCCTTACGAAACTAGTTGCAAAACGGGCCGAACTAGTGCAAAAGTTAGTGCCACGAAGTCGCGTCGGAATTTTTCACAACGAACGCACCCGATCCACCCCATTGGACCCTAAACTGACATTTTGGTGTGTTTCGTACTATTTGGGTGCACTCGGGACCGTTTGAATGCCTTACGAAACTTGATGCAAAACGAGCCGAACTAGTGCAAAAGTTCGTGCCGTGATGTCGCGTCGGAATTTTTTGCAACGAATGCACCCGATCCACCCCATTGGACCTTAAACTGACATTTTGGTGTGTTTTGTACATTTGGTTGCATCGAGACCATTTGGTTGCCTTACGAAACTCGATGCAAAACGGCCCGAACTAGTGCAAAAGTTCGTGCCACGAAGTCGCGTCGGAATTATTCGCAATGAACGCACCCGGTCGACCCAATTGGGAAACTGACGTTTTGGTGCGTTTAGTACTATTTGGGTGCATTCGGGACTGTTTGGTTCCCTTGTGAAACTCGGTGCAAAACGGGCCGAACTAGTGCAAAAGTTCGTGCCACGAAGTCGCGTCGGAATTTTTCACAACGAACGCACCCAATCCACCCCATTGGACCTTAAGCTAACATTTTGGTGTGTTTCGTACTATTTGGGTGCATTCTGGACCGTTTGGATGCCTTACGAAACTCGGTGCAAAAAAGACCGAAAGTTCGTGATGTGATGTCGCGTCGGAATTTTTTGCAACGAATGCACCCGATCCACCCCATTGGACGCTAAACTGACGTTTTGGTGCGTTTTGTACAATTTGGTTGCATCGGGACCGTTTGGTTGCCTTACGAAACTCGGTGCAAAATGGGCCGAACTAGTGCAAAAGTTCGTGCCACGAAGTCGCGTCGGAATTTTTCATAACGAACGCACCCTATCCGCCCCATTGGACCCTACACTGATGTTTTGTTGCATTTTGTACTATTTGGGTGCATTCGGGACCGTTTGGTTGCCTTGCGAAACTCGGTGGAAAACGGGCCGAACTAGTGCAAAAGTTCGTGCCACGAAGTCGCGTCGGAATTTTTCACAACGAACCCACCCGATCCACCCCATTGGACCTTAAGCTGACATTTTGGTGTGTTTCGTACTATTTGGGTGCATTCGGGACCGTTTGGATGCCATAAGAAACTCGGTGCAAAAAGGACCGAAAGTTCGTGATGTGATGTCGCGTCGGAATTTTTTGCAACGAATGCACCCGATCCACCCCATTGGACGCTAAACTGACGTTTTGGTGCGTTTTGTACAATTTGGTTGCATCGGGACCGTTTGGTTGCCTTACGAAACTCAGTGCAAAACGGGCCGAACCAGTGCAAAAGTTCGTGCCACGAAGTCGCGTCGGAATTTTTCATAACGAACGCACCCTATCCTCCCCATTGGACCCTACACTGTTGTTTTGTAGCATTTTGTACTATTTGGGTGCATTCGGGACCGTTTGGTTGCCTTACGAAACTCGGTAGAAAACGGGCCGAACTAGTGCAAAAGTTAGTGCCACGAAGTCACGACGGAATTTTTCGCAACGAACGCACCCGATCCACCCCATTAGACCCTAAACTGATGTTTTGGTGCGTTTCATACTATTTGGGTGCATTCGTTACCATTTGGTTGCCTTACGAAACTAGTTGCAAAACGGGCCGAACTAGTGCAAAAGTTAGTGCCACGAAGTCGCGTCGGAATTTTTCACAACGAACGCACCCGATCCACCCCATTGGACCCTAAACTGACATTTTGGTGTGTTTCGTACTATTTGGGTGCACTCGGGACCGTTTGAATGCCTTACGAAACTTGATGCAAAACGAGCCGAACTAGTGCAAAAGTTCGTGCCGTGATGTCGCGTCGGAATTTTTTGCAACGAATGCACCCGATCCACCCCATTGGACCTTAAACTGACATTTTGGTGTGTTTTGTACATTTGGTTGCATCGAGACCATTTGGTTGCCTTACGAAACTCGATGCAAAACGGCCCGAACTAGTGCAAAAGTTCGTGCCACGAAGTCGCGTCGGAATTATTCGCAATGAACGCACCCGGTCGACCCAATTGGGAAACTGACGTTTTGGTGCGTTTAGTACTATTTGGGTGCATTCGGGACTGTTTGGTTCCCTTGTGAAACTCGGTGCAAAACGGGCCGAACTAGTGCAAAAGTTCGTGCCACGAAGTCGCGTCGGAATTTTTCACAACGAACGCACCCAATCCACCCCATTGGACCTTAAGCTAACATTTTGGTGTGTTTCGTACTATTTGGGTGCATTCTGGACCGTTTGGATGCCTTACGAAACTCGGTGCAAAAAAGACCGAAAGTTCGTGATGTGATGTCGCGTCGGAATTTTTTGCAACGAATGCACCCGATCCACCCCATTGGACGCTAAACTGACGTTTTGGTGCGTTTTGTACAATTTGGTTGCATCGGGACCGTTTGGTTGCCTTACGAAACTCGGTGCAAAATGGGCCGAACTAGTGCAAAAGTTCGTGCCACGAAGTCGCGTCGGAATTTTTCATAACGAACGCACCCTATCCGCCCCATTGGACCCTACACTGATGTTTTGTTGCATTTTGTACTATTTGGGTGCATTCGGGACCGTTTGGTTGCCTTGCGAAACTCGGTGGAAAACGGGCCGAACTAGTGCAAAAGTTAGTGCCACGAAGTCACGACGGAATTTTTCACAACGAACGCACCCGATCCACCCCATTAGACCCTAAACTGATGTTTTGGTGCGTTTCATACTATTTGGGTGCATTCGTTACCATTTGGTTGCCTTACGAAACTAGTTGCAAAACGGGGCGAACTAGTGCAAAAGTTAGTGCCACGAAGTCGCGTCGGAATTTTTCACAACGAACGCACCCGATCCACCCCATTGGACCCTAAACTGACATTTTGGTGTGTTTCGTACTATTTGGGTGCACTCGGGACCGTTTGAATGCCTTACGAAACTTGATGCAAAATGAGCCGAACTAGTGCAAAAGTTCGTGCCGTGAAGTCGCGTTGGAATTTTTTGCAACGAATGCACCCGATCCACCCCATTGGACCCTAAACTGACATTTTGGTGTGTTTTGTACATTTGGTTGCATCGAGACCATTTGGTTGCCTTACGAAACTCGGTGCAAAACGGCCCGAACTAGTGCAAAAGTTCGTGCCACGAAGTCGCGTCGGAATTATTCGCAATGAACGCACACGGTCGACCCAATTGGACCCTAAACTGACGTTTTGGTGCGTTTAGTACTATTTGGGTGCATTCGGGACTGTTTGGTTCCCTTGTGAAACTCGGTCCAAAACGGGCCGAACTAGTGCAAAAGTTCGTGCCACGAAGTCGCGTCGGAATTTTTCACAACGAACGCACCCAATCCACCCCATTGGACGCTAAACTGACGTTTTGGTGCGTTTTGTACAATTTGGTTGCATCGGGACCGTTTGGTTGCCTTACGAAACTCGGTGCAAAACGGGCCGAACTAGTGCAAAAGTTCGTGCCACGAAGTCGCGTCGGAATTTTTCATAACGAACGCACTCTATACGCCCCATTGGACCCTACACTGATGTTTTGTTGCATTTTGTACTATTTGGATGCATTCGGGACCGTTTGGTTGCCTTACGAAACTCGGTGGAAAACGGGCCGAACTAGTGCAAAAGTTAGTGCCACGAAGTCACGACGGAATTTTTCGCAACGAACGCACCCGATCCACCCCATTAGACCCTAAACTGACGTTTTGGTGCGTTTCATACTATTTGGGTGCATTCAGGACCATTTGGTTGCCTTACGAAACTAGTTGCAAAACGGGCCGAACTAGTGCAAAAGTTAGTGCCACGAAGTCGCATCGGAATTTTTCACAACGAACGCACCCGATCCACCCCATTGGACCCTAAACTGACATTTTGGTGTGTTTCGTACTATTTGGGTGCACTCGGGACCATTTGAATGCCTTACGAAACTTGATGCAAAACGAGCCGAACTAGTGCAAAAGTTTTTGCCGTGATGTCGCGTCGGAATTTTTTGCAACGAATGCACCCGATCCACCCCATTGGACCTTAAACTGACATTTTGGTGTGTTTTGTACATTTGGTTGCATCGAGACCATTTGGTTGCCTTACGAAACTCGGTGCAAAACGGCCCGAACTAGGGCAAAAGTTCGTGCCACGAAGTCGCGTCGGAATTATTAGCAATGAACGCACCCGGTCGACCCAATTGGACCCTAAACTAACGTTTTGGTGCGTTTAGTACTATTTGGGTGCATTCGGGACTGTTTGGTTCCCTTGTGAAACTCGGTGCAAAACGGGCCGAACTAGTGCAAAAGTTCGTGCCACGAAGTCGCGTCAAAATTTTTCACAACGAACGCACCGGATCCACCCCATTGGACCTTAAGCTGACATTTTGGTGTGTTTCGTACTATTTGGGTGCATTCGGGACCGTTTGGATGCCTTAAGAAACTCGGTGCGAAAAGGACCGAAAGTTCGTGATGTGATGTTGCGTCAGAATTTTTTGCAACGAATGCACTCGATCCACCCCATTGGACGCTAAACTGACGTTTTGGTGCGTTTTGTACAATTTGGTTGCATCGGGACCGTTTGGTTGCCTTACGAAACTCGGTGCAAAACGGGCCGAACTAGTGCAAAAGTTCGTGCCACGAAGTCGCGTCGGAATTTTTCATAACGAACGCACCCTATCCGCCCCATTGGACCCTACACTGATGTTTTGTTGCATTTTGTTCTATTAGGGTGCATTCGGGACCGTTTGGTTGCCTTACGAAACTCAGTGGAAAACGGTCCGAACTAGTGCAAAAGTTAGTGCCACGAAGTCACGACGGAATTTTTCACAACGAACGCACCCGATCCACCCCATTAGACCCTAAACTGATGTTTTGGTGCGTTTCATACTATTTGGGTGCATTCGGGACCATTTGGTTGCCTTACGAAACTAGTTGCAAAACGGGCCGAACTAGTGCAAAAGTTAGTGCCACGAAGTCGCGTCGGAATTTTTCACAATGAACGCACCCGATCCACCCCATTGGACCCTAAACTGACATTTTGGTGTGTTTCGTACTATTTGGGTGCACTCGGGACCGTTTGAATGTCTTACGAAACTCGATGCAAAACGAGCCGAACTAGTGCAAAAGTTCGTGCCGTGATGTCGCGTTGGAATGTTTTGCAACGAATGCACCCGATCCATCCCATTGGACCTTAAACTGACGTTTTGGTGCGTTTTGTACATTTGGTTGCATCGAGACCATTTGGTTGCCTTACGAAACTCGGTGCAAAACGGCCCGAACTAGTGCAAAAGTTCGTGCCACGAAGTCGCGTCGGAATTATTCGCAATGAACGCACCCGGTCGACCCAATTGGACCCTAAACTGACGTTTTGGTGCGTTTAGTACTATTTGGGTGCATTCGGGACTGTTTGGTTCCCTTGTGAAACTCGGTCCAAAACGGGCCGAACTAGTGCAAAAGTTCGTGCCACGAAGTCGCGTCGGAATTTTTCACAACGAACGCACCCAATCCACCCCATTGGACCTTAAGCTAACATTTTGGTGTGTTTCGTACTATTTGGGTGCATTCGGGACCGTTTGGATGCCTTACGAAACTCGGTGCAAAAAAGGACCGAAAGTTCGTGATGTGATGTCGCGTCGGAATTTTTTGCAACGAATGCACCCGATCCACCCCATTGGACGCTAAACTGACGTTTTGGTGCGTTTTGTACAATTTGGTTGCATCGGGACCGTTTGGTTGCCTTACGAAACTCGGTGCAAAACGGGCCGAACTAGTGCAAAAGTTCGTGCCACGAAGTCGAGTCGGAATTTTTCATAACGAACGCACCCTATCCGCCCCATTGGACCCTACACTAATGTTTTGTTGCATTTTGTACTATTTGGATGCATTCGGGACCGTTTGGTTGCCTTACGAAACTCGGTGGAAAACGGGCCGAACTAGTGCAAAAGTTAGTGCCACGAAGTCACGACGGAATTTTTCGCAACGAACGCACCCGATCCACCCCATTAGACCCTAAACTGACGTTTTGGTGCGTTTCATACTATTTGGGTGCATTCGGGACCATTTGGTTGCCTTACGAAACTAGTTGCAAAACGGGCCGAACTAGTGCAAAAGTTAGTGCCACGAAGTCGCGTCGGAATTTTTCACAACGAACGCACCCGATCCACCCCATTGGACCCTAAACTGACATTTTAGTGTGTTTCGTACTATTTGGGTGCACTCGGGACCATTTGAATGCCTTACGAAACTTGATGCAAAACGAGCCGAACTAGTGCAAAAGTTTTTGCCGTGATGTCGCGTCGGAATTTTTTGCAACAAATGCACCCGATCCACCCCATTGGACCTTAAACTGACATTTTGGGGTGTTTTGTACATTTGGTTGCATCGAGACCATTTGGTTGCCTTACGAAACTCGGTGCAAAACGGCCCGAACTAGTGCAAAAGTTCGTGCCACAAAGTCGCGTCGGAATTATTAGCAATGAACGCACCCGGTCGACCCAATTGGACCCTAAACTAACGTTTTGGTGCGTTTAGTACTATTTGGGTGCATTCGGGACTGTTTGGTTCCCTTGTGAAACTCGGTGCAAAACGGGCCGAACTAGTGCAAAAGTTCGTGCCACGAAGTCGCGTCAAAATTTTTCACAACAAACGCACCGGATCCACCCCATTGGACCTTAAGCTGACATTTTGGTGTGTTTCGTACTATTTGGGTGCATTCGGGACCGTTTGGATGCCTTAAGAAACTCGGTGCGAAAAGGACCGAAAGTTCGTGATGTGATGTTGCGTCAGAATTTTTTGCAACGAATGCACCCGATCCACCCCATTGGACGCTAAACTGACGTTTTGGTGCGTTTTGTACAATTTGGTTGCATCGGGACCGTTTGGTTGCCTTACGAAACTCGGTGCAAAACGGGCCGAACTAGTGCAAAAGTTCGTGCCACGAAGTCGCGTCGGAATTTTTCATAACGAACGCACCCTATCCGCCCCATTGGACCCTACACTGATGTTTTGTTGCATTTTGTACTATTAGGGTGCATTCGGGACCGTTTGGTTGCCTTACGAAACTCGGTGGAAAACGGTCCGAACTAGTGCAAAAGTTAGTGCCACGAAGTCACGACGGAATTTTTCGCAACGAACGCACCCGATCCACCCCATTAGACCCTAAACTGATGTTTTGGTGCGTTTCATACTATTTGGGTGCATTCGGGACCATTTGGTTGCCTTACGAAACTAGTTGCAAAACGGGCCGAACTAGTGCAAAAGTTAGTGCCACGAAGTCGCGTCGGAATTTTTCACAATGAACGCACCCGATCCACCCCATTGGACCCTAAACTGACATTTTGGTGTGTTTCGTACTATTTGGGTGCACTCGGGACCGTTTGAATGTCTTACGAAACTCGATGCAAAACGAGCCGAACTAGTGCAAAAGTTCGTGCCGTGATGTCGCGTTGGAATGTTTTGCAACGAATGCACCCGATCGACCCCATTGGACCTTAAACTGACGTTTTGGTGCGTTTTGTACATTTGGTTGCATCGAGACCATTTGGTTGCCTTACGAAACTCGGTGCAAAACGGCCCGAACTAGTGCAGAAGTTCGTGCCACGAAGTCGCGTCGGATTTATTCGCAATGAACGCACCCGGTCGACCCAATTGGACCCTAAACTGACGTTTTGGTGCGTTTAGTACTATTTGGGTGCATTCGGGACTGTTTGGTTCCCTTGTGAAACTCGGTGCAAAACGGGCCGAACTGGTGCAAAAGTTTGTGCCATGAAGTCGCGTCGGAATTTTTCACAACGAACGCACCCAATCCACCCCATTGGACCTTAAGCTAACATTTTGGTGTGTTTCGTACTATTTGGGTGCATTCGGGACTGTTTGGATGCCTTACGAAACTCGGTGCAAAAAGGACCGAAAGTTCGTGATGTGATGTCCCGTCGGAATTTTTTGCAACGAATGCACCCGATCCACCCCATTGGACCCTAAACTGACGTTTTGGTGCGTTTTGTACTATTTGGTTGCATCGGGACCGTTTGGTTGCCTTACGAAACTCGGTACAAAACGGGCCGAACTAGTGCAAAAGTTCGTGCCACGAAGTCGCGTCGGAATTTTTCGTAACGAACGCACTCTATCCACCCCATTGGACCCTAAACTGATGTTTTGTTGCATTTTGTACTATTTGGGTGCATTCGGGACCGTTTGGTTGCCTTACGAAACTCGGTGCAAAACGGGCCGAACTAGTGCAAAAGTTAGTACCACGAAGTCACGACGGAATTTTTCGCAACGAACTTGATAGAGCCGGAGTGCCCGATCTTTCGGTGAGTGGGGATAAATTCGACTTGGCGGAAGATGACCCTCACGATCCGACTACGACGAGCGAACCCAAAGCGCCAATGCAATCGCTGAACCAACTCCCTGTGGTTACCGACCTTGTTGATGCAAGATCAGCCTGATCACGAAGATCGTTTCCTGTCCGCAATCGAAGAACGAACAAGAAAAGGATGCGAGCAATCTGATTATCTCTCGAAGGTGGAGTTCTGAATACACGAGGACAGCGCTGATTTGCGCGTGTTCAAGAGTAGCTAAAGCTAGATGTAAAACAAAACTCAAGTCTGAATTGAAAAGAAACCTCTCTTTAAATAGAGGGAGAGGGGGCGCAGCCCCTAGGGAAGGGCGGCCAGGAGATGGGGGCGCCGCCCCTGGTGTCCAGGGCAAAGGGGGAGGGCGCAGCCCTAGGCGCCCACACAAGGGCCTCTATTGGGCCAGCTTCTATTCTTCTGGGCCTTCATTCTTCAGTAGCATGACGAAGTTCAGTTCTCTTGCACGGGCCCGAGTGATTGGCCCAGAAGGTGGCGCCTGGGGTGGAGGTGCATCTGGAGGCGCTAGAGAAGGTGCTGCTGGTGTTGACGTACTCGTGATGTCCTCATCAGAACGCACCCGATCCACCCCATTAGACCCTAAACTGATGTTTTGGTGCGTTTCATACTATTTGGGTACATTCGGGACCGTTTGGTTGCCTTACGAAACTAGTTGCAAAACGGGCCGAACTAGTGCAAAAGTTAGTGCCACGAAGTCACGACAGAATTTTACGCAACGAACACACCCGATCCACCCCATTAGACCCTAAACTAATGTTTTGGTGCGTTTCGTACTATTTGGGTACATTCGGGACCGTTTGGTGGCCTGACAAAACTCGGTGCAAAACGGGCCGAACTAGTGCAAAAGTTCGAGCCACGAGGTTGCATCAGAATTATTCGCAACGAACGCACCCGATCCACCCCATTGGACCCTAAACTGACGTTTTAGTGCGTTTCGTACTATTTGGGTGCATTCGGGACCGTTTGGTTGCCTTACGAAACTCGATGCAAAACAGGCCGAACTAGTGCAAAAGTTCGTGCCACGAAGTCGCGTTGGAATTTTTCACAATGAACGCACCCGATCCGCCCCATTGGACCCTAAATTGACGTTTTGGTGCGTTTCATACTATTTGGGTGCATTCGGGGCTGTTTGGTTGCCTTACGAAACTCGGTGCAAAACGGGCCGAACTAGTGCAAAAGTTCATGGCGTGATGTCGCGTCGGAATTTTTTGCAACGAATGCACCCCACCCTATTGGACCCTAAACTGAATTTTTGGTGCGTTTTGAACTATTTGGTGGCATCGCGACCATTTGGTTGCCTTACGAAACTCGGTGCAAAACGGGCCGAACTAGTGCAAAAGTTCGTGCCACGAAGTCGCGTCGGAATTATTCGCAATGAACGCACCCGGTCGACCCCATTGGACCCTAAACTAACGTTTTGGTGCGTTTAGTACTATTTGGGTGCATTCGGGACCGTTTGGTTCCCATGTGAAACTCGGTACAAAACGGGCCGAACTAGTGCAAAAGTTCGTGCCACGAAGTCGCGTCAGAATTTTTCGTAACGAACGCACTCTATCCACCCCATTGGACCCTAAACTGATGTTTTGTTGCATTTTGTACTATTTGGGTGCATTCGGGACCGTTTGGTTGGCTTACAAAACTCGGTGCAAAACGGGCCGAACTAGTGCAAAAGTTAGTACCACGAAGTCACGACGGAATTTTTCGCAACGAACGCACCCGATCCACCCCATTAGACCCTAAACTGATGTTTTGGTGCGTTTCATACTATTTGGGTACATTCGGGACCGTTTGGTTGCCTTACGAAACTAGTTGCAAAACGGGCCGAACTAGTGCAAAAGTTAGTGCCACGAAGTCACGATGAAATTTTACGCAACGAACACACCCGATCCAACCCATTAGACCCTAAACTAATTTTTTGGTGCGTTTCGTACTATTTGGGTGCTTTCGGGACCGTTTGGTGGCCTGACAAAACTCGGTGCAAAACGGGCCGAACTAGTGCAAAAGTTCGAGCCACGAGTTTGCATCAGAATTATTCGCAACGAACGCACCCGATCCACCCCATTGGACCCTAAACTGACGTTTTGGTGCGTTTCGTACTATTTGGGTGCATTCGGGACCGTTTGGTTGCCTTACGAAACTCGATGCAAAACAGGCCGAACTAGTGCAAAAGTTCGTGCCACGAAGTCGCGTCGGAATTTTTCACAACGAACGCACCCGATACGCCCCATTGGACCCTAAAGTGACGTTTTGGTGTGTTTCGTACTATTTGGGTGCATTCGGGGCTGTTTGGTTGCCTTACGAAACTCGGTGCAAAACGGGCCGAACTAATGCAAAAGTTCATGCCGTGATGTTGCGGCGGAATTTTTTGCAACGAATGCACCCCACCCTATTGGACCCTAAACTAACTTTTTGGTGCGTTTTGTACTATTTGGTTGCATCGCGACCATTTGGTTGCCTTAGGAAACTCGGTGCAAAACGGGCCGAACTAGTGCAAAAGTTTGTGCCACGAAGTCGCGTCGGAATTATTCGCAATGAACGCACCCGGTCGACCCCATTGGACCCTAAACTGACGTTTTGGTGCGTTTAGTACTATTTGGGTGCATTCGGGACCGTTTGGTTCCCATGTGAAACTCGGTGCAAAACGGGCCGAACTAGTTTAAAAGTTAGTGCCACGAAGTCACGTCGGAATTTTTCGCAACGAATGCACCCGATCCACCCCATTGGACCCTAAACTGACATTTTGGTGCGTTTTGTACATTTGGTTGCATCGAGACCATTTGGTTGCCTTACGAAACTCGGTGCAAAACGGGCCGAACTAGTGCAAAAGTTCGTGCCACAAAGTCGCGTCGGAATTTTTCACAACGAACGCACCCGATCCACCCCATTGGACCTTAAGCTGACATTTTGGTGTGTTTCGTACTATTTGGGTGCATTTGGGACCGTTTGGAAGCCTTACGAAACTCGGTGCAAAAAGGACCAAAAGTTCGGGATGTGATATCGCGTTGGAATTTTTTGCAACGAATGCACCCGATCCACCCCATTGGACCCTAAACTGACGTTTTGTACTATTTGGTTGCATCGGGACCGTTTGGTTGCCTTACGAAACTCGGTGCAAAACGGGCCGAACTAGTGCAAAAGTTCGTGCCACGAAGTCGCGTCAAAATTTTTCGTAACGAACGCACCCTATCCGCCACATTGGACCCTAAACTAATGTTTTGTTGCATTTTGTACTATTTGGGTGCATTCGGGACCGTTTGGTTGCCTTACGAAACTCGGTGCAAAACGGGCCGAACTAGTGCAAAAGTTAGTGCCACGAAGTCACGACGGAATTTTCCGCAACGAACGCACCCATCCACCCCATTAGACCCTAAACTGATGTTTTGGTGCGTTTCTTACTATTTGGGTGCATTCGGGACCGTTTGGTTGCCTTACGAAACTAGTTGCAAAACGGGCCGAACAGGTGCAAAAGTTAGTGCCACGAAGTCACGACGGAATTTTACGCAATGAATGCACCCGATCCACCCCATTAGACCCTAAACTAATGTTTTGGTGCGTTTCGTACTATTTGGGTGCATTCGGGACCGTTTGGTGGCCTGACGAAACTCGGTGCAAAACGGGCCGAACTAGTGCAAAAGTTCGTGCCACGAGGTCGCGTCGGAATTTTTCACAACGAACGCACCTGATCCGCCCCATTGGACCCTAAACTCATGTTTTGGTGTGTTTCGTACTATTTGGGTGCATTCGAGGCTGTTTGGTTGCCTTACGAAACTCGGTGCAAAACGGGCCGAACTAGTGCAAAAGTTCGTGCCGTGATGTCGCGTCGGAATTTTTTGCAACGAATGCACCACACACCATTGGACCCTAAACTGACTTTTTGGTGCGTTTTGTACTATTTGGTTGCATCGCGACCATTTGGTTGCCTTACGAAACTCGGTGCAAAACGGGCCGAACTAGTGCAAAAGTTCGTGCCACGAAGTCGCGTCGGAATTATTCGCAATGAACGCACCCGGTCGACCCCATGGGACCCTAAACTGACGTTTTGGTGCGTTTAGCACTATTTGGGTGCATTCGGGACCGTTTGGTTCCCTTGTGAAACTCGGTGCAAAACGGGCCGAACTAGTGCAAAAGTTAGTGCCACGAAGTCACGACGGAATTTTTCACATCGAACGCACCCGATCCACCCAATTAGACCCTAAACTGATGTTTTGGTGCGTTTCGTACTATTTGGGTGCATTCGGGACCATTTGGTGGCCTGACGAAACTCTGTGCAAAATGGGCCGAACTTATGCAAAAGTTCGAGCCACGAGGTTGCATCAGAATTATTCGCAACGAACGCACCCGATCCACCCCATTGGACCCTAAACTGACGTTTTGCTCCGTTTCGTACTATTTGGGTGCATTCGGGACCATTTGGTTCCCTTACGAAACTCGATGCAAAACAGGCCGAACTAGTGCAAAAGTTCGTGCCACGAAGTCGCGTCGGAATTTTTCGCAACGAATGCACCGGATCCATCCTATTGGACCCTAAACTGACGTTTTGGTGCGTTTCGTACAATTTGGGTGCATTCGGGACCGTTTGGTTGCCTTACGAAACTCGGTGCAAAACGGGCCGAACTGCTGCAAAAGTTCGTGCCATGAGGTCGCGTCGGTATTTTTCACAACGAACGCACCCGATCCACCCCATTGGAACCTAAACTAACATTTTGGTGCGTTTCGTACTATTTGGGTGCATTCGGGACCATTTGGTGGCCTGACGAAACTCGGTGCAAAACGGGCCGAGCTAGTGCAAAAGTTTGAGCCACGAGGTTGCTTCAGAATTATTCGCAACGAACGCACCTGATCCACCCCATTGGACCCTAAACTGACGTTTTGGTGCGTTTCGTACTATTTGGGTGCATTCGGGGCTGTTTGGTTGCCTTACGAAACTCGGTGCAAAACGGGCCGAACTAGTGCAAAAGTTCGTGCCGTGATGTTGCATCGGAATTTTTTGCAACGAATGCACCCCACCCCATTGGACCCTAAACTGACTTTTTGGTGTGTTTTGTACTATTTGGTTGCCTTACGAAACTCGGTGCAAAACGGGCCGAACTAGTGCAAAAGTTCGTGCCACGAAGTCGCGTCGGAATTTTTCGTAACGAACGCACCCTATCCGCCCCATTGGACCCTAAACTAATGTTTTGTTGCGTTTCGTACTATTTGGGTGCATTCGGGACCGTTTGGTGGCCTGACGAAACTCGGTGCAAAACGGGCCGAACTAGTGCAAAAGTTCGTGCCACGAGGTCGCGTCGGAATTTTTCACAACGAACGCACCCGATCCGCCCCATTGGACGCTAAACTGACGTTTTGGTGCGTTTCGTACTATTTGGGTGCATTCGGGGCTGTTTGGTTGCCTTACGAAACTCGGTGCAAAACGGGCCGAACTAGTGCAAAAGTTCGTGCCACGAAGTCGCGTCGGAATTATTCGCAATGAACGCACCCGGTCAACCCCATTGGACCCTAAACTAACGTTTTGGTGCGTTTAGTACTATTTGGGTGCATTCGGGACCGTTTGGTTCCCATGTGAAACTCGGTACAAAACGGGCCGAACTAGTGCAAAAGTTCGTGCCACGAAGTCGCGTCAGAATTTTTCGTAACGAACGCACTCTATCCACCCCATTGGACCCTAAACTGATGTTTTGTTGCATTTTGTACTATTTGGGTGCATTCGGGACCGTTTGGTTGGCTTACAAAACTCGGTGCAAAACGGGCCGAACTAGTGCAAAAGTTAGTACCACGAAGTCACGACGGAATTTTTCGCAACGAACGCACCCGATCCACCCCATTAGACCCTAAACTGATGTTTTGGTGCGTTTCATACTATTTGGGTACATTCGGGACCGTTTGGTTGCCTTACGAAACTAGTTGCAAAACGGGCCGAACTAGTGCAAAAGTTAGTGCCACGAAGTCACGATGAAATTTTACGCAACGAACACACCCGATCCAACCCATTAGACCCTAAACTAATTTTTTGGTGCGTTTCGTACTATTTGGGTGCTTTCGGGACCGTTTGGTGGCCTGACAAAACTCGGTGCAAAACGGGCCGAACTAGTGCAAAAGTTCGAGCCACGAGTTTGCATCAGAATTATTCGCAACGAACGCACCCGATCCACCCCATTGGACCCTAAACTGACGTTTTGGTGCGTTTCGTACTATTTGGGTGCATTCGGGACCGTTTGGTTGCCTTACGAAACTCGATGCAAAACAGGCCGAACTAGTGCAAAAGTTCGTGCCACGACGTCGCGTCGGAATTTTTCACAACGAACGCACCCGATACGCCCCATTGGACCCTAAAGTGACGTTTTGGTGTGTTTCGTACTATTTGGGTGCATTCGGGGCTGTTTGGTTGCCTTACGAAACTCGGTGCAAAACGGGCCGAACTAATGCAAAAGTTCATGCCGTGATGTTGCGGCGGAATTTTTTGCAACGAATGCACCCCACCCTATTGGACCCTAAACTAACTTTTTGGTGCGTTTTGTACTATTTGGTTGCATCGCGACCATTTGGTTGCCTTAGGAAACTCGGTGCAAAACGGGCCGAACTAGTGCAAAAGTTTGTGCCACGAAGTCGCGTCGGAATTATTCGCAATGAACGCACCCGGTCGACCCCATTGGACCCTAAACTGACGTTTTGGTGCGTTTAGTACTATTTGGGTGCATTCGGGACCGTTTGGTTCCCATGTGAAACTCGGTGCAAAACGGGCCGAACTAGTTTAAAAGTTAGTGCCACGAAGTCACGTCGGAATTTTTCGCAACGAATGCACCCGATCCACCCCATTGGACCCTAAACTGACATTTTGGTGCGTTTTGTACATTTGGTTGCATCGAGACCATTTGGTTGCCTTACGAAACTCGGTGCAAAACGGGCCGAACTAGTGCAAAAGTTCGTGCCACAAAGTCGCGTCGGAATTTTTCACAACGAACGCACCCGATCCACCCCATTGGACCTTAAGCTGACATTTTGGTGTGTTTCGTACTATTTGGGTGCATTTGGGACCGTTTGGAAGCCTTACGAAACTCGGTGCAAAAAGGACCAAAAGTTCGGGATGTGATATCGCGTTGGAATTTTTTGCAACGAATGCACCCGATCCACCCCATTGGACCCTAAACTGACGTTTTGTACTATTTGGTTGCATCGGGACCGTTTGGTTGCCTTACGAAACTCGGTGCAAAACGGGCCGAACTAGTGCAAAAGTTCGTGCCACGAAGTCGCGTCAAAATTTTTCGTAACGAACGCACCCTATCCGCCACATTGGACCCTAAACTAATGTTTTGTTGCATTTTGTACTATTTGGGTGCATTCGGGACCGTTTGGTTGCCTTACGAAACTCGGTGCAAAACGGGCCGAACTAGTGCAAAAGTTAGTGCCACGAAGTCACGACGGAATTTTCCGCAACGAACGCACCCATCCACCCCATTAGACCCTAAACTGATGTTTTGGTGCGTTTCTTACTATTTGGGTGCATTCGGGACCGTTTGGTTGCCTTACGAAACTAGTTGCAAAACGGGCCGAACAGGTGCAAAAGTTAGTGCCACGAAGTCACGACGGAATTTTACGCAATGAATGCACCCGATCCACCCCATTAGACCCTAAACTAATGTTTTGGTGCGTTTCGTACTATTTGGGTGCATTCGGGACCGTTTGGTGGCCTGACGAAACTCGGTGCAAAACGGGCCGAACTAGTGCAAAAGTTCGTGCCACGAGGTCGCGTCGGAATTTTTCACAACGAACGCACCTGATCCGCCCCATTGGACCCTAAACTCATGTTTTGGTGTGTTTCGTACTATTTGGGTGCATTCGAGGCTGTTTGGTTGCCTTACGAAACTCGGTGCAAAACGGGCCGAACTAGTGCAAAAGTTCGTGCCGTGATGTCGCGTCGGAATTTTTTGCAACGAATGCACCACACACCATTGGACCCTAAACTGACTTTTTGGTGCGTTTTGTACTATTTGGTTGCATCGCGACCATTTGGTTGCCTTACGAAACTCGGTGCAAAACGGGCCGAACTAGTGCAAAAGTTCGTGCCACGAAGTCGCGTCGGAATTATTCGCAATGAACGCACCCGGTCGACCCCATGGGACCCTAAACTGACGTTTTGGTGCGTTTAGCAGTATTTGGGTGCATTCGGGACCGTTTGGTTCCCTTGTGAAACTCGGTGCAAAACGGGCCGAACTAGTGCAAAAGTTAGTGCCACGAAGTCACGACGGAATTTTTCACATCGAACGCACCCGATCCACCCAATTAGACCCTAAACTGATGTTTTGGTGCGTTTCGTACTATTTGGGTGCATTCGGGACCATTTGGTGGCCTGACGAAACTCTGTGCAAAATGGGCCGAACTTATGCAAAAGTTCGAGCCACGAGGTTGCATCAGAATTATTCGCAACGAACGCACCCGATCCACCCCATTGGACCCTAAACTGACGTTTTGCTCCGTTTCGTACTATTTGGGTGCATTCGGGACCATTTGGTTCCCTTACGAAACTCGATGCAAAACAGGCCGAACTAGTGCAAAAGTTCGTGCCACGAAGTCGCGTCGGAATTTTTCGCAACGAATGCACCGGATCCATCCTATTGGACCCTAAACTGACGTTTTGGTGCGTTTCGTACTATTTGGGTGCATTCGGGACCGTTTGGTTGCCTTACGAAACTCGGTGCAAAACGGGCCGAACTGCTGCAAAAGTTCGTGCCATGAGGTCGCGTCGGTATTTTTCACAACGAACGCACCCGATCCACCCCATTGGAACCTAAACTAACATTTTGGTGCGTTTCGTACTATTTGGGTGCATTCGGGACCATTTGGTGGCCTGACGAAACTCGGTGCAAAACGGGCCGAGCTAGTGCAAAAGTTTGAGCCACGAGGTTGCTTCAGAATTATTCGCAACGAACGCACCTGATCCACCCCATTGGACCCTAAACTGACGTTTTGGTGCGTTTCGTACTATTTGGGTGCATTCGGGGCTGTTTGGTTGCCTTACGAAACTCGGTGCAAAACGGGCCGAACTAGTGCAAAAGTTCGTGCCGTGATGTTGCATCGGAATTTTTTGCAACGAATGCACCCCACCCCATTGGACCCTAAACTGACTTTTTGGTGTGTTTTGTACTATTTGGTTGCCTTACGAAACTCGGTGCAAAACGGGCCGAACTAGTGCAAAAGTTCGTGCCACGAAGTCGCGTCGGAATTTTTCGTAACGAACGCACCCTATCCGCCCCATTGGACCCTAAACTAATGTTTTGTTGCGTTTCGTACTATTTGGGTGCATTCGGGACCGTTTGGTGGCCTGACGAAACTCGGTGCAAAACGGGCCGAACTAGTGCAAAAGTTCGTGCCACGAGGTCGCGTCGGAATTTTTCACAACGAACGCACCCGATCCGCCCCATTGGACGCTAAACTGACGTTTTGGTGCGTTTCGTACTATTTGGGTGCATTCGGGGCTGTTTGGTTGCCTTACGAAACTCGGTGCAAAACGGGCCGAACTAGTGCAAAAGTTCGTGCCGTGATGTTGCATCGGAATTTTTTGCAACGAATGCACCCCACCCCATTGGACCCTAAACTGACTTTTTGGTGTGTTTTGTACTATTTGGTTGCATCGCGACCATTTGGTTGCCTTACGAAACTCGGTGCAAAACGGGCCGAACTAGTGCAAAAGTTCGTGCCACGAAGTCGCGTCGGAATTATTCGCAATGAAGTCACCCGGTCGACCCCTTTGGACCCTAAACTGATGTTTTGGTGCATTTAGTACTATTTGGGTGCATTCGGGACTGTTTGGTTCCCTCTTGAAACTCGGTGCAAAACGGGCCGAACTAGTGCAAAAGTTAGTGCCACGAAGTCACGACGGAATTTGTCGCAACGAACGCACCCGATCCACCCCATTAGACCCTAAACTGATGTTTGGTGTGTTTCATACTATTTGGGTGCATTGGGGACCATTTGGTGGCCTGACGAAACTCTGTGCAAAACGGGCCGAACTAGTGCAAAACTTCGAGCTACGAGGTTGCATCAGAATTATTCGCAACGAATGCTCCCGATCCACCCCATTGGACCCTAAACTGACGTTTTGGTGCGTCTCATACTATTTGGGTGCATTCGGGACCGTTTGTTGCCTTACGAAACTCGAGGCAAAACAGGCCGAACTAGTGCAAAAGTTCGTGCCACGAAGTCGCGTCGGAATTTTTCGCAACGAACGCACCGGATCCATCCTATTGGACCCTAAACTGACGTTTTGGTGCGTTTCGTACTATTTGGGTGCATTCGGGACCGTTTGGTTGCCTTACGAAACTCGGTGCAAAACGGGCCGAGCTAGTGCAAAAGTTCGAGCCACGAAGTCGCGCCGGAATTTTTCGCAATGAACGCATCAGATCCACCCCATTGGACCCTAAACTGACGTTTTGGTGCGTTTCGTACTATTTGGGTGCATTCGGGACCGTTTGGTTGCCTTACGAAACTTGGTGCAAAACGGGCCGAACTAGTGCAAAAGTTCGTGCCACGAGGTCGCGTCGGAATTTTTCACAACGAACTCACCCGATCCACCCCATTGGACCCTAAACTAACATTTTGGTGTGTTTCGTACTATTTGGGTGCACTCGGGACCGTTTGGATGCCTTACGAAACTCGGTGTAAAACGGGCCGAACTAGTGCAAAAGTTCGTGTCGTGATGTCGCGTCGGAATTTTTTGCAACGAATGCACCCGATCCACCCCATTGGACCCTACACTAACGTTTTGGTGCGTTTTGTACATTTGGTTGCATCGGGACCATTTGGTTGCCTTACGAAACTCGGTGCAAAACAGGCCGAACTAGTGCAAAAGATCGTGCCACGAAGTCGCTGCAGAATTATTCGCAATGAACACACCCGGTCGACCCCATTGGACCCTAAACTGACGTTTTGGTGCGTTTAGTACTATTTGGAAGCATTCGGGACCGTTTGGTTCCCTTGTGAAACTTGGTGCAAAACGGGCCGAACTAGTGCAAAAGTTTGTGCCACGAAGTCACGTCGGAATTTTTCAAAACGAACGCACCCAATCCACCCCATTGGACCCTAAGCTGACATTTTGGTGTGTTTCGTACTATTTGGGTGCATTCGGGACCGTTTGGATGCCTTACGAAACTCGGTGCAAAAAGGACCGAAAGTTCGTGATGTGATGTCGTGTCGGAATTTTTTGCAACGAATGCACACGATCCACCCTATTGGACCCTAAACTGACGTTTTGGTGCGTTTTGTACTATTTGGTTGCATTGGGACCGTTTGGTTGCCTTACGAAACTCGGTGCAAAACGGGCCGAACTAGTGCAAAAGTTCGTGCCACGAGGTCGCGTCAGAATTTTTCACAACGAACGCACCCGATCCGCCCCATTGTACCCTAAACTAAAGTTTTGGTGCGTTTCGTACTATTTGGGTGCATTCGGGGCTGTTTGGTTGCCTTACGAATCTTGGTGCAAAACGGGCCAAACTAGTGCAAAAGTTCGTGCCACGAAGTCGCGTCGAAATTTTTCATAACGAACGCACCCTATCCGCCCCATTGGACCCTAAACTGATGTTTTGCTGCATTTTATACTATTTGGGTGCATTCGGGACCGTTTGGTGGCCTGACGAAACTCGGTGCAAAACGGGCCGAACTAGTGCAAAAGTTCGTGCCACGAGGTCGCATCGGAATTTTTCACAACGAATGCACCCGATCCACCCCATTGGACCCTAAACTGACGTTTTGGTGCGTTTCGTACTATTTGGGTGCATTCGGGACCGTTTGGTTGCCTTACGAAACTCGGTGCAAAACGGGCCGAGCTAGTGCAAAAGTTCGAGCCACGAAGTCGCGCCGGAATTTTTCGCAATGAACGCATCAGATCCACCCCATTGGACCCTAAACTGACGTTTTGGTGCGTTTCGTACTATTTGGGTGCATTCGGGACCGTTTGGTTGCCTTACGAAACTTGGTGCAAAACGGGCCGAACTAGTGCAAAAGTTCGTGCCACGAGGTCGCGTCGGAATTTTTCACAACGAACTCACCCGATCCACCCCATTGGACCCTAAACTAACATTTTGGTGTGTTTCGTACTATTTGGGTGCACTCGGGACCGTTTGGATGCCTTACGAAACTCGGTGTAAAACGGGCCGAACTAGTGCAAAAGTTCGTGTCGTGATGTCGCGTCGGAATTTTTTGCAACGAATGCACCCGATCCACCCCATTGGACCCTACACTAACGTTTTGGTGCGTTTTGTACATTTGGTTGCATCGGGACCATTTGGTTGCCTTACGAAACTCGGTGCAAAACAGGCCGAACTAGTGCAAAAGATCGTGCCACGAAGTCGCTGCAGAATTATTCGCAATGAACACACCCGGTCGACCCCATTGGACCCTAAACTGACGTTTTGGTGCGTTTAGTACTATTTGGAAGCATTCGGGACCGTTTGGTTCCCTTGTGAAACTTGGTGCAAAACGGGCCGAACTAGTGCAAAAGTTCGTGCCACGAAGTCACGTCGGAATTTTTCAAAACGAACGCACCCAATCCACCCCATTGGACCCTAAGCTGACATTTTGGTGTGTTTCGTACTATTTGGGTGCATTCGGGACCGTTTGGATGCCTTACGAAACTCGGTGCAAAAAGGACCGAAAGTTCGTGATGTGATGTCGTGTCGGAATTTTTTGCAACGAATGCACACGATCCACCCTATTGGACCCTAAACTGACGTTTTGGTGCGTTTTGTACTATTTGGTTGCATTGGGACCGTTTGGTTGCCTTACGAAACTCGGTGCAAAACGGGCCGAACTAGTGCAAAAGTTCGTGCCACGAGGTCGCGTCAGAATTTTTCACAACGAACGCACCCGATCCGCCCCATTGTACCCTAAACTAAAGTTTTGGTGCGTTTCGTACTATTTGGGTGCATTCGGGGCTGTTTGGTTGCCTTACGAATCTTGGTGCAAAACGGGCCAAACTAGTGCAAAAGTTCGTGCCACGAAGTCGCGTCGAAATTTTTCATAACGAACGCACCCTATCCGCCCCATTGGACCCTAAACTGATGTTTTGCTGCATTTTATACTATTTGGGTGCATTCGGGACCGTTTGGTGGCCTGACGAAACTCGGTGCAAAACGGGCCGAACTAGTGCAAAAGTTCGTGCCACGAGGTCGCATCGGAATTTTTCACAACGAATGCACCCGATCCACCCCATTGGACCCTAAACTGACGTTTTGGTGCGTTTCGTACTATTTGGGTGCATTCGGGACCGTTTGGTTGCCTTACGAAACTCGGTGCAAAACGGGCCGAGCTAGTGCAAAAGTTCGAGCCACGAAGTCGCGCCGGAATTTTTCGCAATGAACGCATCAGATCCACCCCATTGGACCCTAAACTGACGTTTTGGTGCGTTTCGTACTATTTGGGTGCATTCGGAACCGTTTGGTTGCCTTACGAAACTTGGTGCAAAACGGGCCGAACTAGTGCAAAAGTTCGTGCCACGAGGTCGCGTCGGAATTTTTCACAACGAACTCACCCGATCCACCCCATTGGACCCTAAACTAACATTTTGGTGTGTTTCGTACTATTTGGGTGCACTCGGGACCGTTTGGATGCCTTACGAAACTCGGTGTAAAACGGGCCGAACTAGTGCAAAAGTTCGTGTCGTGATGTCGCGTCGGAATTTTTTGCAACGAATGCACCCGATCCACCCCATTGGACCCTACACTAACGTTTTGGTGCGTTTTGTACATTTGGTTGCATCGGGACCATTTGGTTGCCTTACGAAACTCGGTGCAAAACAGGCCGAACTAGTGCAAAAGATCGTGCCACGAAGTCGCTGCAGAATTATTCGCAATGAACACACCCGGTCGACCCCATTGGACCCTAAACTGACGTTTTGGTGCGTTTAGTACTATTTGGAAGCATTCGGGACCGTTTGGTTCCCTTGTGAAACTTGGTGCAAAACGGGCCGAACTAGTGCAAAAGTTCGTGCCACGAAGTCACGTCGGAATTTTTCAAAACGAACGCACCCAATCCACCCCATTGGACCCTAAGCTGACATTTTGGTGTGTTTCGTACTATTTGGGTGCATTCGGGACCGTTTGGATGCCTTACGAAACTCGGTGCAAAAAGGACCGAAAGTTCGTGATGTGATGTCGTGTCGGAATTTTTTGCAACGAATGCACACGATCCACCCTATTGGACCCTAAACTGACGTTTTGGTGCGTTTTGTACTATTTGGTTGCATTGGGACCGTTTGGTTGCCTTACGAAACTCGGTGCAAAACGGGCCGAACTAGTGCAAAAGTTCGTGCCACGAGGTCGCGTCAGAATTTTTCACAACGAACGCACCCGATCCGCCCCATTGTACCCTAAACTAAAGTTTTGGTGCGTTTCGTACTATTTGGGTGCATTCGGGGCTGTTTGGTTGCCTTACGAATCTTGGTGCAAAACGGGCCAAACTAGTGCAAAAGTTCGTGCCACGAAGTCGCGTCGAAATTTTTCATAACGAACGCACCCTATCCGCCCCATTGGACCCTAAACTAATGTTTTGCTGCATTTTATACTATTTGGGTGCATTCGGGACCGTTTGGTGGCCTGACGAAACTCGGTGCAAAACGGGCCGAACTAGTGCAAAAGTTCGTGCCACGAGGTCGCATCGGAATTTTTCACAATGAATGCACCCGATCCGCCCCATTGGACCCTAAACTGACGTTTTGGTGCGTTTCGTACTATTTGGGTGCATTCGGGGCTGTTTGGTTGCCTTACGAAACTCGGTGCAAAACGGGCCGAACTAGTGCAAAAGTTCGTGCCGTGATGTTGCGTCGGAATTTTTTGCAACGAATGCACCCCACCCCATTGGACCCTAAACTGACTTTTTGGTGCGTTTTGTACTATTTGGTTGCATCACGACCATTTGGTTGCCTTACGAAACTCGGTGCAAAACGGGCCGAACTAGTGCAAAAGTTCGTGCCACGAAGTCGCGTCGGAATTATTCGCAATGAACGCACCCGGTCGACCCCATTGGACCCTAAACTGATGTTTTGGTGCGTTTAGTACTATTTGGGTGCATTTGGGACCGTTTGGTTCCCTCTTGAAACTCGGTGCAAAACGGGCCGAACTAGTGCAAAAGATAGTGCCACGAAGTCACGACGAAATTTGTCGCAACGAACGCACCCGATCCACCCCATTAGACCCTAAACTGATGTTTTGGTGCGTTTTGTACTATTTGGGTGCATTCGGGACCATTTGGTGGCCTGACGAAACTCTGTACAAAACGGGCCGAACTAGTGCAAAAGTTCGAGCCACGAGGTTGCATCAGAATTATTCGCAACGAACGCACCCGATCCACCCCATTGGACCCTAAACTGACGTTTTGGTGCGTTTCGTACTATTTGGGTGCATTCGGGATCGTTTGGTTGCCTTACGAAACTCGAGGCAAAACAGGCCGAACTAGTGCAAAAGTTCGTGCCACGAAGTCGCGTCGGAATTTTTCGCAACGAACGCACCGGATCCATCCTATTGGACCCTAAACTGACGTTTTGGTGCGTTTCATACTATTTGGGTGCATTCGGGACCGTTTGGTTGCCGTACGAAACTCGGTGCAAAATGGGCCGAGCTAGTGCAAAAGTTCGAGCCACGAGGTTGCTTCAGAATTATTCGCAACGAACGCACCCGATCCACCCCATTGGACCCTAAACTGATGTTTTGGTGCGTTTCGTACAATTTGGGTGCATTCGGGGCTATTTGGTTGCCTTACGAAACTCGATGCAAAACAGGCCGAACTAGTGCAAAAGTTGGTGCCACGAAGTCGCATCGGAATTTTTCGTAACGAACGCACCCTATCCGCCCCATTGGACCCAAAACTGATGTTTTGTTGCGTTTCGTACTATTTGGGTGCATTCGGGACCGTTTGGTGGCCTGACGAAACTCGGTGCAAAACGGGCCGAACTAGTGCAAAAGTTCGTGCCACGAGGTCGCGTCAGAATTTTTCACAACGAACGCACCCGATCCGCCCCATTGGACCTTAAACTGACGTTTTGGTGCGTTTCGTACTATTTGGGTGCATTCGGGGCTGTTTGGTTGCCTTACGAAACTCAGTGCAAAACGGGCCGAACTAGTGCAAAAGTTCGTGCCGTGATGTCGCGTCGGAATTTTTTGCAACGAATACACCCCACCCCATTGGACCCTAAACTGACTTTTTGGTGTGTTTTGTACTATTTGGTTGCCTTACGAAACTCGGTGCAAAACGGGCCGAACTAGTGCAAAAGTTCGTGCCACGAAGTCGCGTCGGAATTTTTCGTAACGAACGCACCCTATCCGCCCCATTGGACCCTAAACTGATGTTTTGTTGCGTTTCGTACTATTTGGGTGCATTCGGGACCGTTTGGTGGCCTGACGAAACTCGGTGCAAAACGGGCCGAACTAGTGCAAAAGTTCGTGCCACGAGGTCGCGTCAGAATTTTTCACAACGAACGCACCCGATCCGCCCCATTGGACCCTAAACTGACGTTTTGGTGCGTTTCGTACTATTTGGGTGCATTCGGGGCTGTTTGGTTGCCTTACGAAACTCGGTGCAAAACGGGCCGAACTAGTGCAAAAGTTCATGCCGTGATGTTGCATCGGAATTTTTTGCAACGAATGCACCCCACCCCATTGGACCCTAAACTGACTTTTTGGTGCGTTTTGTACTATTTGGTTGCATCGCGACCATTTGGTTGCCTTACGAAACTCGGTGCAAAACGGGCCGAACTAGTGCAAAAGTTCGTGCCACGAAGTCACGTCGGAATTATTCGCAATGAAGTCACCCGGTCGACCCCTTTGGACCCTAAACTGATGTTTTGGTGCATTTAGTACTATTTGGGTGCATTCGGGACTGTTTGGTTCCCTCTTGAAACTCGGTGCAAAACGGGCCGAACTAGTGCAAAAGTTAGTGCCACGAAGTCACGACGAAATTTGTCGCAACGAACGCACCCGATCCACCCCATTAGACCCTAAACTGATGTTTGGTGTGTTTCATACTATTTGGGTGCATTGGGGACCATTTGGTGGCCTGACGAAACTCTGTGCAAAACGGGCCGAACTAGTGCAAAACTTCGAGCCACGAGGTTGCATCAGAATTATTCGCAACGAACGCTCCCGATCCTCCCCATTGGACCCAAAACTGACGTTTTGGTGCGTCTCATACTATTTGGGTGCATTCGGGACCGTTTGGTTGCCTTACGAAACTCGAGGCAAAACAGGCCGAACTAGTGCAAAAGTTCGTGCCACGAAGTCGCGTCGGAATTTTTCGTAACAAACGCACCGTATCCACCCCATTGGACCCTAAACTAACATTTTGGTGCGTTTCTTACTATTTGGGTGCATTCGGGACCGTTTGGTTGCCTTACGAAACTCGTTGCAAAACGGGCTGAACTAGTGCAAAAGTTCGTGCCACGAGGTCGCGTCGGAATTTTTCACAACGAACGCACCCGATCCACCCCATTGGACCCTAAACTGACATTTTGGTGTGTTTCGTACTATTTGGGTGCATTCGGGACCATTTGGATGCCTTACGAAACTCTGTGTAAAACGGGCCGAACTAGTGCAAAAGTTCGTGTCGTGATGTCGCGTCGGAATTTTTTACAACAAATGCACCCGATCCACCCCACTGGACCCTACACTGATGTTTTGGTGCGTTTTGTACATTTGGTTGCATCGGGACCATTTGGTTGCCTTACGAAACTCGGTGCAAAACGGGCCGAACTAGTGGAAAAGTTCGTGCCACGAAGTCGCTACAGAATTATTCGTAATGAACGCACCCGGTCGACCCCATTGGACCCTAAACTGATGTTTTGGTGCATTTAGTACTATTTGGATGCATTCGGGACCGTTTGGTTCCCTTGTGAAACTCGGTGCAAAATGGGCCGAACTAGTGCAAAAGTTCGTGCCACGAAGTCGCGTCGGAATTTTTCACAACGAACGCACCCGATCCACCCCATTGGACCCTAAGCTGACATTTTGGTGTGTTTCGTACTATTTGGGTGCATTCGGAACCGTTTGGATGCCTTACGAAACTCGGTGCAAAAAGGACCGAAAGTTCGTGATGTGATGTTGCGTCAGAATTTTTTGCAACGAATGCACCCGATCCACCCCATTGGACGCTAAACTGACGTTTTGGTGCGTTTTGTACAATTTGGTTGCATCGGGACCGTTTGGTTGCCTTACGAAACTCGGTGCAAAACGGGCCGAACTAGTGCAAAAGTTTGTGCCACGAAGTCGCGTCAAAATTTTTCGTAACGAACGCACCCTATCCGCCACATTGGACCCTAAACTAATGTTTTGTTGCATTTTGTACTATTTGGGTGCATTCGGGACTGTTTGGTTGCCTTACGAAACTCGGTGCAAAACGGGCCGAACTAGTGCAAAAGTTAGTGCCACGAAGTCACGACGGAATTTTTCGCAACGAACGCACCCGATCCACCCCATTAGACCCTAAACTGATGTTTTGGTGCGTTTCTTACTATTTGGGTGCATTCGGGACCGTTTGGTTGCCTTACGAAACTAGTTGCAAAACGGGCCGAACAAGTGCAAAAGTTAGTGCCACGAAGTCACGACGGAATTTTACGCAATGAATGCACCCGATCCACCCCATTAGACCCTAAACTAATGTTTTGGTGCGTTTCGTACTATTTGGGTGCATTCGGGACCGTTTGCTGGCCTGACGAAACTCGGTGCAAAACGGGCCGAACTAGTGCAAAAGTTAGTGCCACGAGGTCGCGTCGGAATTTTTCACAACGAACGCACCTGATCCGCCCCATTGGACCCTAAACTCATGTTTTGGTGTGTTTCGTACTATTTGGGTGCATTCGAGGCTGTTTGGTTGCCTTACGAAACTCGGTGCAAAACGGGCCGAACTAGTGCAAAAGTTCGTGCCGTGATGTCGCGTCGGAATTTTTTGCAACGAATGCACCACACACCATTGGACCCTAAACTGACTTTTTGGTGCGTTTTGTACTATTTGGTTGCATCGCGACCATTTGGTTGTCTTACGAAACTCGGTGCAAAACGGGCCGAACTAGTGCAAAAGTTCGTGCCACGAAGTCGCGTCGGAATTATTCGCAATGAACGCACCCGGTCGACCCCATGGGACCCTAAACTGACGTTTTGGTGCGTTTAGCACTATTTGAGTGCATTCGGGACCGTTTGGTTCCCTTGTGAAACTCGGTGCAAAACGGGCCGAACTAGTGCAAAAGTTAGTGCCACGAAGTCACGACGGAATTTTTCACAACGAACGCACCCGATCCACCCAATTAGACCCTAAACTGATGTTTTGGTGCGTTTCGTACTATTTGGGTGCATTCGGGACCATTTGGTGGCCTGACGAAACTCTGTGCAAAATGGGCCGAACTAGTGCAAAAGTTCGAGCCACGAGGTTGCATCAGAATTATTCGCAACGAACGCACCCGATCCACCCCATTGGACCCTAAACTGACGTTTTGCTCCGTTTCGTACTATTTGGGTGCATTCGGGACCATTTGGTTGCCTTACGAAACTCGATGCAAAACAGGCCGAACTAGTGCAAAAGTTCGTGCCACGAAGTCGCGTCGGAATTTTTCGCAACGAATGCACCGGATCCATCCTATTGGACCCTAAACTGACGTTTTGGTGCGTTTCGTACTATTTGGGTGCATTCGGGACCGTTTGGTTGCCTTACGAAACTCGGTGCAAAACGGGCCGAACTGGTGCAAAAGTTCGTGCCATGAGGTCGCGTCGGTATTTTTCACAACGAACGCATCCGATCCACCCCATTGGAACCTAAACTGACATTTTGGTGCGTTTCGTACTATTTGGGTGCATTCGGGACCATTTGGTTGCCTTACGAAACTCGATGCAAAACAGGCCGAACTAGTGCAAAAGTTCGTGCCACGAAGTCGCGTCGGAATTTTTCGCAACGAATGCACCGGATCCATCCTATTGGACCCTAAACTGACGTTTTGGTGCGTTTCGTACAATTTGGGTGCATTCGGGGCTGTTTGGTTGCCTTACGAAACTCAGTGCAAAACGGGCCGAACTAGTGCAAAAGTTCGTGCCGTGATGTCGCGTCGGAATTTTTTGCAACGAATACACCCCACCCCATTGGAACCTAAACTGACTTTTTGGTGTGTTTTGTACTATTTGGTTGCCTTACGAAACTCGGTGCAAAACGGGCCGAACTAGTGCAAAAGTTCGTGCCACGAAGTCGCGTCGGAATTTTTCGTAACGAACGCACCCTATCCGCCCCATTGGACCCTAAACTGATGTTTTGTTGCGTTTCGTACTATTTGGGTGCATTCGGGACCGTTTGGTGGCCTGACGAAACTCGGTGCAAAACGGGCCGAACTAGTGCAAAAGTTCGTGCCACGAGGTCGCGTCGGAATTTTTCACAACGAACGCACCCGATCCGCCCCATTGGACCCTAAACTGACGTTTTGGTGCGTTTCGTACTATTTGGGTGCATTCGGGGCTGTTTGGTTGCCTTACGAAACTCGGTGCAAAACGGGCCGAACTAGTGCAAAAGTTCGTGCCACGAAGTCGCGTCGGAATTATTCGCAATGAAGTCACCCGGTCGACCCCTTTGGACCCTAAACTGATGTTTTGGTGCATTTAGTACTATTTGGGTGCATTCGGGACTGTTTGGTTCCCTCTTGAAACTCGGCGCAAAACGGGCCGAACTAGTGCAAAAGTTAGTGCCACGAAGTCACGACGGAATTTGTCACAACGAACGCACCCGATCCACCCCATTAGACCCTAAACTGATGTTTGGTGTGTTTCATACTATTTGGGTGCATTGGGGACCATTTGGTGGCCTGACGAAACTCTGTGCAAAACGGGCCGAACTAGTGCAAAACTTCGAGCTACGAGGTTGCATCAGAATTATTCGCAACGAACGCTCCCGATCCACCCCATTGGACCCTAAACTGACGTTTTGGTGCGTCTCATACTATTTGGGTGCATTTGGGACCGTTTGGTTGCCTTACGAAACTCGAGGCAAAACAGGCCGAACTAGTGCAAAAGTTCGTGCCACGAAGTCGCGTCGGAATTTTTCGCAACGAACGCACTGGATCCATCCTATTGGACCCTAAACTGACGTTTTGGTGCGTTTCGTACTATTTGGGTGCATTCGGGACCGTTTGGTTGCCTTACGAAACTCGGTGCAAAACGGGCCGAGCTAGTGCAAAAGTTCGAGCCACGAAGTCGCGTCGGAATTTTTCGCAATGAACGCATCAGATCCACGCCATTGGACCCTAAACTGACGTTTTGGTGCGTTTCGTACTATTTGGGTGCATTCGGGACCGTTTGGTTGCCTTACGAAACTCGGTGCAAAACGGGCCGAACTAGTGCAAAAGTTCGTGCCACGAGGTCGCGTCGGAATTTTTCACAACGAACGCACCTGATCCGCCCCATTGGACCCTAAACTGATGTTTTGGTGTGTTTCGTACTATTTGGGTGCATTCGAGGCTGTTTGGTTGCCTTACGAAACTCGGTGCAAAACGGGCCGAAATAGTGCAAAAGTTCGTGCCGTGATGTCGCGTCGGAATTTTTTGCAACGAATGCACCACACACCATTGGACCCTAAACTGACTTTTTGGTGCGTTTTGTACTATTTGGTTGCATCGCGACCATTTGGTTGCCTTACGAAACTCGGTGCAAAACGGGCCGAACTAGTGCAAAAGTTCGTGCCACGAAGTCGCGTCGGAATTATTCGCAATGAACGCACCCGGTCGACCCCATGGGACCCTAAACTGACGTTTTTGTGCGTTTAGCACTATTTGGGTGTATTCGGGACCGTTTGGTTCCCTTGTGAAACTCGGTGCAAAACGGGCCGAACTAGTGCAAAAGTTAGTGCCACGAAGTCACGACGGAATTTTTCGCAAAGAACGCACCCGATCCACCCAATTAGACCCTAAACTGATGTTTTGGTGCGTTTCGTACTATTTGGGTGCATTCGGGACCATTTGGTGGCCTGACGAAACTCTGTGCAAAATGGGCCGAACTAGTGCAAAAGTTCGAGCCACGAGGTTGCATCAGAATTATTCGCAACGAACGCACCCGATCCACCCCATTGGACCCTAAACTGACGTTTTGCTCCATTTCGTACTATTTGGGTGCATTCGGGACCATGTGGTTGCCTTACGAAACTCGATGCAAAACAGGCCGAACTAGTGCAAAAGTTCGTGCCACGAAGTCGCGTCGGAATTTTTCGCAACGAATGCGCCGGATCCATCCTATTGGACCCTAAACTGACGTTTTGGTGCGTTTCGTACTATTTGGGTGCCTTCGGGACCGTTTGGTTGCCTTACGAAACTCGGTGCAAAACGGGCCGAACTGGTGCAAAAGTTCGTGCCATGAGGTCGCGTCGGTATTTTTCACAACGAACGCACCCGATCCACCCCATTGGAACCTAAACTGACATTTTGGTGCGTTTCATACTATTTGGGTGCATTCGGGACCATTTGGTGGCCTGACGAAACTCGGTGCAAAACTGGCTGAGCTAGTGCAAAAGTTTGATCCACGAGGTTGCTTCAGAATTATTCGCAACGAACGCACCTGATCCACCCCATTGGACCCTAAACTGACGTTTTGGTGCGTTTTGTACTATTTGGGTGCATTCGGGGCTGTTTGGTTGCCTTACGAAACTCAGTGCAAAACGGGCCGAACTAGTGCAAAAGTTCGTGCCGTGATGTCGCGTCGGAATTTTTTGCAACGAATACACCCCACCCCATTGGACCCTAAACTGATGTTTTGTTGCGTTTCGTACTATTTGGGTGCATTCGGGACCGTTTGGTGACCTGACGAAACTCGGTGCAAAACGGGCCGAACTAGTGCAAAAGTTCGTGCCACAAGGTCGCGTCGGAATTTTTCACAACGAACGCACCCGATCCGCCCCATTGGACCCTAAACTGACGTTTTGGTGCGTTTCGTACTATTTGGGTGCATTCGGGGCTGTTTGGTTGCCTTACGAAACTCGGTGCAAAACGGGCCGAACTAGTGCAAAAGTTCATGCCGTGATGTTGCATCGGAATTTTTTGCAACGAATGCACCCCACCCCATTGGACCCTAAACTGACTTTTTGGTGCGTTTTGTACTATTTGGTTGCATCGCGACCATTTGGTTGCCTTACGAAACTCGGTGCAAAACGGGCCGAACTAGTGCAAAAGTTCGTGCCACGAAGTCGCGTCGGAATTATTCGCAATGAAGTCACCCGGTCGACCCCTTTGGACCCTAAACTGATGTTTTGGTGCATTTAGTACTATTTGGGTGCATTCGGGACTGTTTGGTTCCCTCTTGAAACTCGGTGCAAAACGGGCCGAACTAGTGCAAAAGTTAGTGCCACGAAGTCACGACGGAATTTGTCGCAACGAACGCACCCGATCCACCCCATTAGACCCTAAACTGATGTTTGGTGTGTTTCATACTATTTGGGTGCATTGGGGACCATTTGGTGGCCTGACGAAACTCTGTGCAAAACGGGCCGAACTAGTGCAAAACTTCGAGCCACGAGGTTGCATCAGAATTATTCGCAACGAACGCTCCCGATCCACCCCATTGGACCCTAAACTGACGTTTTGGTGCGTCTCATACTATTTGGGTGCATTCGGGACCGTTTGGTTGCCTTACGAAACTCGAGGCAAAACAGGCCGAACTAGTGCAAAAGTTCGTGCCACGAAGTCGCGTCGGAATTTTTCGCAACGAACACACCGGATCCATCCTATTGGACCCTAAACTGACGTTTTGGTGTGTTTCATACTATTTGGGTGCATTCGGGACCGTTTGGTTGCCTTACGAAACTCGGTGCAAAACGGGCCGAGCTAGTGCAAAAGTTCGAGCCACGAGGTTGCTTCAGAATTATTCGCAACGAACGCACCCGATCCACCCCATTGGACCCTAAACTGACGTTTTGGTGCGTTTCGTACTATTTGGGTGCATTCAGGACCGTTTGGTTGCCTTACGAAACTCGATGCAAAACAGGCCGAACTAGTGCAAAAGTTCGTGCCACGAAGTCGCGTCGGAATTTTTCGTAACAAACGCACCGTATCCACCCCATTGGACCCTAAACTGACATTTTGGTGCGTTTCTTACTATTTGGGTGCATTCGGGACCGTTTGGTTGCCTTACGAAACTCGTTGCAAAACGGGCTGAACTAGTGCAAAAGTTCGTGCCACGAGGTCGCGTCGGAATTTTTCACAACGAACGCACCCGATCCACCCCATTGGACCCTAAACTGACATTTTGGTGTGTTTCGTACTATTTGGGTGCATTCGGGACCATTTGGATGCCTTACGAAACTCGGTGTAAAACGGGCCGAACTAGTGCAAAAGTTCGTGTCGTGATGTCGCGTCGGAATTTTTTGCAACAAATGCACCCGATCCACCCCATTGGACCCTACACTGATGTTTTGGTGCGTATTGTACATTTGGTTGCATCGGGACCATTTGGTTGCCTTACGAAACTCGGTGCAAAACGGGCCGAACTAGTGGAAAAGTTCGTGCCACGAAGTCGCTACAGCATTATTCGTAATGAACGCACCCGGTCGACCCCATTGGACCCTAAACTGATGTTTTGGTGCGTTTAGTACTATTTGGATGCATTCGGGACCGTTTGGTTCCCTTGTGAAACTCGGTGCAAAATGGGCCGAACTAGTGCAAAAGTTCGTGCCACGAAGTCGCGTCGGAATTTTTCACAACGAACGCACCCGATCCACCCCATTGGACCCTAAGCTGACATTTTGGTGTGTTTCGTACTATTTGGGTGCATTCGGAACCGTTTGGATGCCTTACGAAACTCGGTGCAAAAAGGACCAAAAGTTCGTGATGTGATGTCGCGTCGGAATTTTTTGCAACGAATGCACATGATCCACCCCATTGGACCCTAAACTGATGTTTTGGTGCGTTTTGTACTATTTGGTTGCATGGGGACCGTTTGGTTGCCTTATGAAACTCGGTGCAAAACGGGCCGAACTAGTGCAAAAGTTCGTGCCACGAGGTCGCGTCGGAATTTTTCACAACGAACGCACCCGATCCGCCCCATTGGACCCTAAACTGACGTTTTGGTGCGTTTCGTACTTTTTGGGTGCATTCGGGGCTGTTTGGATGCCTTACAAAACTCGGTGCAAAACGGGCCGAACTAGTGCTAAATTTCGTGCCGTGATGTCGCGTCGGAATTTTTTGCAACGAATGCACCCGATCCACCCCATTGGACCCTACACTGATGTTTTGGTGCGTTTTGTACATTTGGTTGCATCGGGACCATTTGGTTGCCTTACGAAACTCGGTGCAAAACGGGCCGAACTAGTGCAAAAGTTCGTGCCACGAAGTCACTGCAGAATTATTCGCAATGAACGCACCTGGTGGACCCCATTGGACCCTAAACTGACGTTTTGGTGCGTTTAGTACTATTTGGATGCATTCGGGACCGTTTGGGTCCCTTGTGAAACTGGGTGCAAAACGGGCCGAACTAGTGCAAAAGTTCGTGCCACGAAGTCGCGTCGGATTTTTTCACAACGAACGCACCCGATCCAACCCATTGGACCCTAAGCTGACATTTTGGTGTGTTTCGTACTATTTGGGTGCATTCGGGACCGTTTGGATGCCTTACGAAACTCGGTGCAAAATGGACCGAAAGTTCGTGATGTGATGTCGCGTCGGAATTTTTTGCAACGAATGCACACGGTCCACCCCATTGGACCCTAAACTGACGTTTTGGTGCGTTTTGTACTATTTGGTTGCATCGGGACCGTTTGGTTGCCTTACGAAACTCGGTGCAAAACGGCCCGAACTAGTGCAAAAGTTCGTGCCACGAGGTCGCGTCGGAATTTTTCACAACGAACGCACCCGATCCGCCCCATTGGACCCTAAACTGACTTTTTGGTGCGTTTTGTACTATTTGGTTGCATCGCGACCATTTGGTTGCCTTACGAAACTCGGTGCAAAACGGGCCGAACTAGTGCAAAAGTTCGTGCCACGAAGTCGCGTCGGAATTATTCGCAATGAAGTCACCCGGTCGACCCCTTTGGACCCTAAACTGATGTTTTGGTGCATTTAGTACTATTTGGGTGCATTCGGGACTGTTTGGTTCCCTCTTGAAACTCGGTGCAAAACGGGCTGAACTAGTGCAAAAGTTAGTGCCACGAAGTCACGACGGAATTTGTCGCAACGAACGCACCCGATCCACCCCATTAGACCCTAAACTAATGTTTGGTGTGTTTCATACTATTTGGGTGCATTGGGGACCATTTGGTGGCCTGACGAAACTCTGTGCAAAACGGGCCGAACTAGTGCAAAACTTCGAGCCACGAGGTTGCATCAGAATTATTCGCAACGAACGCTCCCGATCCACCCCATTGGACCCTAAACTGACGTTTTGGTGCGTTTCATACTATTTGGGTGCATTCGGGACCATTTGGTTGCCTTACGAAACTCGAGGCAAAACAGGCCGAACTAGTGCAAAAGTTCGTGCCACGAAGTCGCGTCGGAATTTTTCGCAACGAACGCACCGGATCCATCCTATTGGACCCTAAACTGACGTTTTGGTGCGTTTCGTACTATTTGGGTGCATTCGGGACCGTTTGGTTGCCTTACGAAACTCGGTGCAAAACGGGCCGAGCTAGTGCAAAAGTTCGAGCCACGAGGTTGCTTCAGAATTATTCGCAACGAACGCACCCGATCCACCCCATTGGACCCTAAACTGACGTTTTGGTGCGTTTCGTACTATTTGGGTGCATTCAGGATCGTTTGGTTGCCTTACGAAACTCGATGCAAAACAGGCCGAACTAGTGCAAAAGTTCGTGCCACGAAGTCGCGTTGGAATTTTTCGTAACGAACGCACCGTATCCACCCCATTAGACCCTAAACTGACATTTTGGTGCGTTTCTTACTATTTGGGTGCATTCGGGACCGTTTGGTTGCCTTACGAAACTCGTTGCAAAACGGGCCGAACTAGTGCAAAAGTTCGTGCCACGAGGTCGCGTCGGAATTTTTCACAACGAACGCACCCGATCCACCCCATTGGACCCTAAACTGACATTTTGGTGTGTTTCGTACTATTTGGGTGCATTCGGGACCATTTGGATGCCTTACGAAACTCGGTGTAAAACGGGCCGAACTAGTGCAAAAGTTCGTGTCGTGATGTCGCGTCGGAATTTTTTGCAACAAATGCACCCGATCCACCCCATTGGACCCTACACTGACGTTTTGGTGCGTTTTGTACATTTGGTTGCATCGGGACCATTTGGTTGCCTTACGAAACTCGGTGCAAAACGGGCCGAACTAGTGGAAAAGTTCGTGCCACGAAGTCGCTACAGAATTATTCGTAATGAACGCACCCGGTCGACCCCATTGGACCCTAAACTGATGTTTTGGTGCGTTTAGTACTATTTGGATGCATTCGGGACCGTTTGGTTCCCTTGTGAAACTCGGTGCAAAATGGGCCGAACTAGTGCAAAAGTTCGTGCCACGAGGTCGCGTCGGAATTTTTCACAACGAACGCACCCGATCCGCCCCATTGGACCCTAAACTGACGTTTTGGTGCATTTCGTACTATTTGGTTGCATTCGGGGCTGTTTGGTTGCCTTACGAAACTCAGTGCAAAACGGGCCGAACTAGTGCAAAAGTTCGTGCCATAATGTCGCGTCGGAATTTTTTGCAACGAATACACCCCACCCCATTGGACCCTAAACTGACTTTTTGGTGTGTTTTGTACTATTTGGTTGCATCGCGACCATTTGGTTGCCTTACGAAACTCGGTGCAAAACGGGCCGAACTAGTGCAAAAGTTCGTGCCACGAAGTCGCGTCGGAATTATTCGTAATGAACGCACCCGGTTGACCCCATTGGACCCTAACCTGATGTTTTGGTGCGTTTAGTACTATTTGGGTGCATTCGGGACCGTTTGGTTCCCTCTTGAAACTCGGTGCAAAACGGGCCGAACTAGTGCAAAAGTTAGTGCCACGAAGTCACGACGGAATTTGTCGCAACGAACGCACCCGATCCACCCCATTAGACCCTAAACTGATGTTTTGGTGCGTTTTGTACTATTTGGGTGCATTCGGGACCATTTGGTGCCTGACGAAACTCTGTGCAAAACGGGCCGAACTAGTGCAAAAGTTCGAGCCACGAGGTTGCATCAGAATTATTCGCAACGAACGCACCCGATCCACCCCATTGGACCCTAAACTGACGTTTTGGTGCGTTTCGTACTATTTGGGTGCATACGGGACCGTTTGGTTGCCTTACGAAACTCGAGGCAAAACAGGCCGAACTAGTGCAAAAGTTCGTGCCACGAAGTCGCGTCGGAATTTTTCGCAACGAACGCACCGGATCCATCCTATTGGACCCTAAACTGACGTTTTGGTGAATTTCGTACTATTTCGGTGCATTCGGGACCGTTTGGTTGCCTTACTAAACTCGGTGCAAAACGGGCCGAGCTAGTGCAAAAATTCGAGCCAGCGAGGTTGCTTCAGAATTATTCGCAACGAACGCACCCGATCCACCCCATTGGACCCTAAACTGACATTTTGGTGCGTTTCGTACTATTTGGGTGCATTCGGGGCTGTTTGGTTGCCTTACGAAACTCGATGCAAAACAGGCCGAACTAGTGCAAAAGTTCGTGCCACGAGGTCGCGTCGGAATTTTTCACAACGAACGCACCCGATCCGCCCCATTGGACCCTAAACTGACGTTTTGGTGCGTTTCGTACTATTTGGGTGCATTCGGGGCTGTTTGGTTGCCTTACGAAACTCAGTGCAAAACGGGCCGAACTAGTGCAAAAGTTCGTGCCATGATGTCGCGTCGGAATTTTTTGCAACGAATACACCCCACCCCATTGGACCCTAAACTGACTTTTAGGTGTGTTTTGTACTATTTGGTTGCATCGCGACCATTTGGTTGCCTTACGAAACTCGGTGCAAAACGGGCCGAACTAGTGCAAAAGTTCGTGCCACGAAGTCGCGTCGGAATTATTCGCAATGAACGCACCCGGTTGACCCCATTGGACCCTAAACTGATGTTTTGGTGCGTTTAGTACTATTTGGGTGCATTCGGGACCGTTTGGTTCCCTCTTGAAACTCGGTGCTAAACGGGCCGAACTAGTGCAAAAGTTAGTGCCACGAAGTCACGACGGAATTTGTCGCAACGAACGCACCCGATCCACCCCATTAGACCCTAAACTGATGTTTTGGTGCGTTTTGTACTATTTGGGTGCATTCGGGACCATTTGGTGGCCTGACGAAACTCTGTGCAAAACGGGCCGAACTAGTGCAAAAGTTCGAGCCACGAGGTTGCATCAGAATTATTCGCAACGAACGCACCCGATCCACCCCATTGGACCCTAAACTGACGTTTTGGTGCGTTTCGTACTATTTGGGTGCATACGGGACCGTTTGGTTGCCTTACGAAACTCGAGGCAAAACAGGCCGAACTAGTGCAAAAGTTCGTGCCACGAAGTCGCGTCGGAATTTTTCGCAACGAACGCACCGGATCCATCCTATTGGACCCTAAACTGATGTTGTGGTGCGTTTCGTACTATTTCGGTGCATTGGGGACCGTTTTGTTGCCTTACTAAACTCGGTGCAAAACGGGCCGAGTTAGTGCAAAAGTTCGAGCCACGAGGTTGCTTCAGAATTATTCGCAACGAACGCACCCGATCCACCCCATTGGACCCTAAACTGATGTTTTGGTGCGTTTCGTACTACTTGGGTGCATTCGGGGCTGTTTGGTTGCCTTACGAAACTCGATGCAAAACAGGCCGAACTAGTGCAAAAGTTCGTGCCACGAAGTCGCGTCGGAATTTTTCGTAACGAACGCACCCTATCCGCCCCATTGGACCCTAAACTGATGTTTTGTTGCGTTTCGTACTATTTGGGTGCATTCGGGACCGTTTGGTTGCCTTACGAAACTCGGTGCAAAACGGGCCGAGCTAGTGCAAAAGTTCGAGCCACGAGGTTGCTTCAGAATTATTCGCAACGAACGCACCCGATCCACCCCATTGGACCCTAAACTGATGTTTTGGTGCGTTTCGTACTATTTGGGTGCATTCAGGACCGTTTGGTTGCCTTACGAAACTCGATGCAAAACAGGCCGAACTAGTGCAAAAGTTCGTGCCACGAAGTCGCGTCGGAATTTTTCGTAACAAACGCACCGTATCCACCCCATTGGACCCTAAACTGACATTTTGGTGCGTTTCTTACTATTTGGGTGCATTCGGGACCGTTTGGTTGCCTTACGAAACTCGTTGCAAAACGGGCCGAACTAGTGCAAAAGTTCGTGCCACGAGGTCGCGTCGGAATTTTTCACAACGAACGCACCCGATCCACCCCATTGGACCCTAAACTGACATTTTGGTGTGTTTCGTACTATTTGGGTGCATTCGGGACCATTTGGATGCCTTACGAAACTCGGTGTAAAACGGGCCGAACTAGTGCAAAAGTTCGTGTCGTGATGTCGCGTCGGAATTTTTTGCAACAAATGCACCCGATCCACCCCATTGGACCCTACACTGACGTTTTGGTGCGTTTTGTACATTTGGTTGCATCGGGACCATTTGGTTGCCTTACGAAACTCGGTGCAAAACGGGCCGAACTAGTGGAAAAGTTCGTGCCACGAAGTCGCTACAGAATTATTCGTAATGAACGCACCCGGTCGACCCCATTGGACCCTAAACTGATGTTTTGGTGCGTTTAGTACTATTTGGATGCATTCGGGACCGTTTGGTTCCCTTGTGAAACTCGGTGCAAAATGGGCCGAACTAGTGCAAAAGTTCGTGCCACGAGGTCGCGTCGGAATTTTTCACAACGAACGCACCCGATCCGCCCCATTGGACCCTAAACTGACGTTTTGGTGCATTTCGTACTATTTGGTTGCATTCGGGGCTGTTTGGTTGCCTTACGAAACTCAGTGCAAAACGGGCCGAACTAGTGCAAAAGTTCGTGCCATGATGTCGCGACGGAATTTTTTGCAACGAATACACCCCACCCCATTGGACCCTAAACTGACTTTTTGGTGTGTTTTGTACTATTTGGTTGCATCGCGACCATTTGGTTGCCTTACGAAACTCGGTGCAAAACGGGCCGAACTAGTGCAAAAGTTCGTGCCACGAAGTCGCGTCGGAATTATTCGTAATGAACGCACCCGGTTGACCCCATTGGACCCTAACCTGATGTTTTGGTGCGTTTAGTACTATTTGGGTGCATTCGGGACCGTTTGGTTCCCTCTTGAAACTCGGTGCAAAACGGGCCGAACTAGTGCAAAAGTTAGTGCCACGAAGTCACGACGGAATTTGTCGCAACGAACGCACCCGATCCACCCCATTAGACCCTAAACTGATGTTTTGGTGCGTTTTGTACTATTTGGGTGCATTCGGGACCATTTGGTGCCTGACGAAACTCTGTGCAAAACGGGCCGAACTAGTGCAAAAGTTCGAGCCACGAGGTTGCATCAGAATTATTCGCAACGAACGCACCCGATCCACCCCATTGGACCCTAAACTGACGTTTTGGTGCGTTTCGTACTATTTGGGTGCATACGGGACCGTTTGGTTGCCTTACGAAACTCGAGGCAAAACAGGCCGAACTAGTGCAAAAGTTCGTGCCACGAAGTCGCGTCGGAATTTTTCGCAACGAACGCACCGGATCCATCCTATTGGACACTAAACTGACGTTTTGGTGAATTTCGTACTATTTCGGTGCATTCGGGACCGTTTGGTTGCCTTACTAAACTCGGTGCAAAACGGGCCGAGCTAGTGCAAAAATTCGAGCCAGCGAGGTTGCTTCAGAATTATTCGCAACGAACGCACCCGATCCACCCCATTGGACCCTAAACTGACATTTTGGTGCGTTTCGTACTATTTGGGTGCATTCGGGGCTGTTTGGTTGCCTTACGAAACTCGATGCAAAACAGGCCGAACTAGTGCAAAAGTTCGTGCCACGAGGTCGCGTCGGAATTTTTCACAACGAACACACCCGATCCGCCCCATTGGACCCTAAACTGACGTTTTGGTGCGTTTCGTACTATTTGGGTGCATTCGGGGCTGTTTGGTTGCCTTACGAAACTCGATGCAAAACAGGCCGAACTAGTGCAAAAGTTCGTGCCACGAGGTCGCGTCGGAATTTTTCACAACGAACGCACCCGATCCGCCCCATTGGACCCTAAACTGACGTTTTGGTGCGTTTCGTACTATTTGGGTGCATTCGGGGCTGTTTGGTTGCCTTACGAAACTCAGTGCAAAACGGGCCGAACTAGTGCAAAAGTTCGTGCCATGATGTCGCGTCGGAATTTTTTGCAACGAATACACCCCACCCCATTGGACCCAAAACTGACTTTTAGGTGTGTTTTGTACTGTTTGGTTGCATCGCGACCATTTGGTTGCCTTACGAAACTCGGTGCAAAACGGGCCGAACTAGTGCAAAAGTTCGTGCCACGAAGTCGCGTCGGAATTATTCGCAATGAACGCACCCGGTTGACCCCATTGGACCCTAAACTGATGTTTTGGTGCGTTTAGTACTATTTGGGTGCATTCGGGACCGTTTGGTTCCCTCTTGAAACTCGGTGCTAAACGGGCCGAACTAGTGCAAAAGTTAGTGCCACGAAGTCACGACGGAATTTGTCGCAACGAACGCACCCGATCCACCCCATTAGACCCTAAACTGATGTTTTGGTGCGTTTTGTACTATTTGGGTGCATTCGGGACCATTTGGTGGCCTGACGAAACTCTGTGCAAAACGGGCCGAACTAGTGCAAAAGTTCGAGCCACGAGGTTGCATCAGAATTATTCGCAACGAACGCACCCGATCCACCCCATTGGACCCTAAACTGACGTTTTGGTGCGTTTCGTACTATTTGGGTGCATACGGGACCGTTTGGTTGCCTTACGAAACTCGAGGCAAAACAGGCCGAACTAGTGCAAAAGTTCGTGCCACGAAGTCGCGTCGGAATTTTTCGCAACGAACGCACCGGATCCATCCTATTGGACCCTAAACTGATGTTGTGGTGCGTTTCGTACTATTTCGGTGCATTCGGGACCGTTTTGTTGCCTTACTAAACTCGGTGCAAAACGGGCCGAGTTAGTGCAAAAGTTCGAGCCACGAGGTTGCTTCAGAATTATTCGCAACGAACGCACCCGATCCACCCCATTGGACCCTAAACTGATGTTTTGGTGCGTTTCGTACTACTTGGGTGCATTCGGGGCTGTTTGGTTGCCTTACGAAACTCGATGCAAAACAGGCCGAACTAGTGCAAAAGTTCGTGCCACGAAGTCGCGTCGGAATTTTTCGTAACGAACGCACCCTATCCGCCCCATTGGACCCTAAACTGATGTTTTGTTGCGTTTCGTACTATTTGGGTGCATTCGGGACCGTTTGGTGGCCTGACGAAACTCGGTGCAAAACGGGCCGAACTAGTGCAAAAGTTCGTGCCACGAGGTCGCGTCGGAATTTTTCACAACGAACGCAACCGATCCGCCCCATTAGACCCTAAACTGATGTTTTGGTGCGTTTTGTACTATTTGGGTGCATTCGGGGCTGTTTGGTTGCCTTACGAAACTCAGTGCAAAACGGGCCGAACTAGTGCAAAATTCGTGCCGTGATGTCGCGTCGGAATTTTTTGCAACGAATACACCCCACCCCATTGGACCCTAAACTGACTTTTTGGTGTGTTTTGTGCTATTTGGTTGCCTTACGAAACTCGGTGCAAAACGGGCCGAACTAGTGCAAAAGTTCGTGCCACGAAGTCGCGTCGGAATTTTTCGTAACGAACGCACCCTATCCGCCCCATTGGACCCTAAACTGATGTTTTGTTGCGTTTCGTACTATTTGGGTGCATTCGGGACCGTTTGGTGACCTGACGAAACTCGGTGCAAAACGGGCCGAACTAGTGCAAAAGTTCGTGCCACGAGGTCGCGTCGGAATTTTTCACAACGAACGCACCCGATCCGCCCCATTGGACCCTAAACTGACGTTTTGGTGCGTTTCGTACTATTTGGGTGCATTCGGGGCTGTTTGGTTGCCTTACGAAACTCGGTGCAAAACGGGCCGAACTAGTGCAAAAGTTCGTGCCGTGATGTTGCATCGGAATTTTTTGCAACGAATGCACCCCACCCCATTGGACCCTAAACTGACTTTTTGGTGCGTTTTGTACTATTTGGTTGCATCGCGACCATTTGGTTGCCTTACGAAACTCGGTGCAAAACGGGCCGAACTAGTGCAAAAGTTCGTGCCACGAAGTCGCGTCGGAATTATTCGCAATGAAGTCACCCGGTCGACCCCTTTGGACCCTAAACTGATGTTTTGGTGCATTTAGTACTATTTGGGTGCATTCGGGACTGTTTGGTTCCCTCTTGAAACTCGGTGCAAAACGGGCCGAACTAGTGCAAAAGTTAGTGCCACGAAGTCACGACGGAATTTGTCGCAACGAACGCACCCGATCCACCCCATTAGACCCTAAACTGATGTTTGGTGTGTTTCATACTATTTGGGTGCATTGGGGACCATTTGGTGGCCTGACGAAACTCTGTGCAAAACGGGCCGAACTAGTGCAAAACTTCGAGCCACGAGGTTGCATCAGAATTATTCGCAACGAACGCTCCCGATCCACCCCATTGGACCCTAAACTGACGTTTTGGTGCGTCTCGTACTATTTGGGTGCATTCGGGACCGTTTGGTTGCCTTACGAAACTCGAGGCAAAACAGGCCGAACTAGTGCAAAAGTTCGTGCCACGAAGTCGCGTCGGAATTTTTCGCAACGAACACACCGGATCCATCCTATTGGACCCTAAACTGACGTTTTGGTGTGTTTCATACTATTTGGGTGCATTCGGGACCGTTTGGTTGCCTTACGAAACTCGGTGCAAAACGGGCCGAGCTAGTGCAAAAGTTCGAGCCACGAGGTTGCTTCAGAATTATTCGCAACGAACGCACCCGATCCACCCCATTGGACCCTAAACTGATGTTTTGGTGCGTTTCGTACTATTTGGGTGCATTCAGGACCGTTTGGTTGCCTTACGAAACTCGATGCAAAACAGGCCGAACTAGTGCAAAAGTTCGTGCCACGAAGTCGCGTCGGAATTTTTCGTAACAAACGCACCGTATCCACCCCATTGGACCCTAAACTGACATTTTGGTGTGTTTCTTACTATTTGGGTGCATTCGGGACCGTTTGGTTGCCTTACGAAACTCGTTGCAAAACGGGCCGAACTAGTGCAAAAGTTCGTGCCACGAGGTCGCGTCGGAATTTTTCACAACGAACGCACCCGATCCACCCCATTGGACCCTAAACTGACATTTTGGTGTGTTTCGTACTATTTGGGTGCATTCGGGACCAGTTTGGATGCCTTACGAAACTCGGTGTAAAACGGGCCGAACTAGTGCAAAAGTTCGTGTCGTGATGTCGCGTCGGAATTTTTGCAACAAATGCACCCGATCACCCCATTGGACCCTACACTGATGTTTTGGTGCGTATTGTACTATTTGGGTGCATTCGGGACCATTTGGTTGCCTTACGAAACTCGGTGCAAAACGGGCCGAACTAGTGCAAAAGTTCGTGCCACGAAGTCGCGTCAGGAATTATTCGCAATGAACGCACCCGGATCGACCCCATTGGACCCTAAACTGACTGTTTTGGTGCGTTTAGTACTATTTGGGTGCATTCGGGACCGTTTGGTTGCCCTTACGAAACTCGGTGCAAAACGGGCCGAACTAGTGCAAAAGTTCGTGCCACGAAGGTCGCGTCGGAATTTTTCACAACGAACGCACCCGATCCACCCCATTGGACCCTAAACTGACGTTTTGGTGTGTTTCGTACTATTTGGGTGCATTCGGGACCGTTTGGTTGCCTTACGAAACTCGGTGCAAAACGGGCCGAACTAGTGCAAAAGTTCGTGCACGTGATGTCGCGTCGGAATTTTTTGCAACGAATGCACCCGATCCACCCCATTGGACCCTAAACTGATGTTTTGGTGCGTTTTGTACTATTTGGTTGCATTCGGGACCGTTTGGTTGCCTTACGAAACTCGGTGCAAAACGGGCCGAACTAGTGCAAAAGTTCGTGCCACGAGGTCGCGTCGGAATTTTTCACAACGAACGCACCCGATCCGCCCCATTGGACCCTAAACTGACGTTTTGGTGCGTTTCGTACTATTTGGGTGCATTCGGGACTGTTTGGATGCCTTACGAAACTCGGTGCAAAACGGGCCGAACTAGTGCTAAAGTTCGTGCCGTGATGTCGCGTCGGAATTTTTCGCAACGAATGCACCCGATCCACCCCATTGGACCCTACACTGATGTTTTGGTGCGTTTTGTACTATTTGGTTGCATCGGGACCATTTGGTTGCCTTACGAAACTCGGTGCAAAACGGGCCGAACTAGTGCAAAAGTTCGTGCCACGAAGTCACTGCAGAATTATTCGCAATGAACAGCACCTGGATCGACCCCATTGGACCCTAAACTGACGTTTTGGTGCGTTTAGTACTATTTGGATGCATTCGGGACCGTTTGGGTCCCTTGTGAAACTGGGTGCAAAACGGGCCGAACTAGTGCAAAAGTTCGTGCCACGAAGTCGCGTCGGATTTTTTCACAACGAACGCACCTGATCCAACCCATTGGACCCTAAGCTGACATTTTGGTGTGTTTCGTACTATTTGGGTGCATTCGGGACCGTTTGGATGCCTTACGAAACTCGGTGCAAAATGGACCGAAAGTTCGTGATGTGATGTCGCGTCGGAATTTTTTGCAACGAATGCACACGGTCCACCCCATTGGACCCTAAACTGACGTTTTGGTGCGTTTGTACTATTTGGTTGCATCGGGACCGTTTGGTTGCCTTACGAAACTCGGTGCAAAACGGCCCGAACTAGTGCAAAAGTTCGTGCCACGAGGTCGCGTCGGAATTTTTCACAACGAACGCACCCGATCCGCCCCATTGGACCCTAAACTGACTTTTTGGTGCGTTTTGTACTATTTGGTTGCATCGCGACCATTTGGTTGCCTTACGAAACTCGGTGCAAAACGGGCCGAACTAGTGCAAAAGTTCGTGCCACGAAGTCGCGTCGGAATTATTCGCAATGAAGTCACCCGGTCGACCCCTTTGGACCCTAAACTGATGTTTTGGTGCATTTAGTACTATTTGGGTGCATTCGGGACTGTTTGGTTCCCTCTTGAAACTCGGTGCAAAACGGGCCGAACTAGTGCAAAAGTTAGTGCCACGAAGTCACGACGGAATTTGTCGCAACGAACGCACCCGATCCACCCCATTAGACCCTAAACTAATGTTTGGTGTGTTTCATACTATTTGGGTGCATTGGGGACCATTTGGTGGCCTGACGAAACTCTGTGCAAAACGGGCCGAACTAGTGCAAAACTTCGAGCCACGAGGTTGCATCAGAATTATTCGCAACGAACGCTCCCGATCCACCCCATTGGACCCTAAACTGACGTTTTGGTGCGTTTCATACTATTTGGGTGCATTCGGGACCATTTGGTTGCCTTACGAAACTCGAGGCAAAACAGGCCGAACTAGTGCAAAAGTTCGTGCCACGAAGTCGCGTCGGAATTTTTCGCAACGAACGCACCGGATCCATCCTATTGGACCCTAAACTGACGTTTTGGTGCGTTTCGTACTATTTGGGTGCATTCGGGACCGTTTGGTTGCCTTACGAAACTCGGTGCAAAACGGGCCGAGCTAGTGCAAAAGTTCGAGCCACGAGGTTGCTTCAGAATTATTCGCAACGAACGCACCCGATCCACCCCATTGGACCCTAAACTGACGTTTTGGTGCGTTTCGTACTATTTGGGTGCATTCAGGATCGTTTGGTTGCCTTACGAAACTCGATGCAAAACAGGCCGAACTAGTGCAAAAGTTCGTGCCACGAAGTCGCGTTGGAATTTTTCGTAACGAACGCACCGTATCCACCCCATTAGACCCTAAACTGACATTTTGGTGCGTTTCTTACTATTTGGGTGCATTCGGGACCGTTTGGTTGCCTTACGAAACTCGTTGCAAAACGGGCCGAACTAGTGCAAAAGTTCGTGCCACGAGGTCGCGTCGGAATTTTTCACAACGAACGCACCCGATCCACCCCATTGGACCCTAAACTGACATTTTGGTGTGTTTCGTACTATTTGGGTGCATTCGGGACCATTTGGATGCCTTACGAAACTCGGTGTAAAACGGGCCGAACTAGTGCAAAAGTTCGTGTCGTGATGTCGCGTCGGAATTTTTTGCAACAAATGCACCCGATCCACCCCATTGGACCCTACACTGTCGTTTTGGTGCGTTTTGTACATTTGGTTGCATCGGGACCATTTGGTTGCCTTACGAAACTCGGTGCAAAACGGGCCGAACTAGTGGAAAAGTTCGTGCCACGAAGTCGCTACAGAATTATTCGTAATGAACGCACCCGGTCGACCCCATTGGACCCTAAACTGATGTTTTGGTGCGTTTAGTACTATTTGGATGCATTCGGGACCGTTTGGTTCCCTTGTGAAACTCGGTGCAAAATGGGCCGAACTAGTGCAAAAGTTCGTGCCACGAGGTCGCGTCGGAATTTTTCACAACGAACGCACCCGATCCGCCCCATTGGACCCTAAACTGACGTTTTGGTGCGTTTCGTACTATTTGGTTGCATTCGGGGCTGTTTGGTTGCCTTACGAAACTCAGTGCAAAACGGGCCGAACTAGTGCAAAAGTTCGTGCCATGATGTCGCGTCGGAATTTTTTGCAACGAATACACCCCACCCCATTGGACCCTAAACTGACTTTTTGGTGTGTTTTGTACTATTTGGTTGCATCGCGACCATTTGGTTGCCTTACGAAACTCGGTGCAAAACGGGCCGAACTAGTGCAAAAGTTCGTGCCACGAAGTCGCGTCGGAATTATTCGCAATGAACGCACCCGGTTGACCCCATTGGACCCTATCCTGATGTTTTGGTGCGTTTAGTACTATTTGGGTGCATTCGGGACCGTTTGGTTCCCTCTTGAAACTCGGTGCAAAACGGGCCGAACTAGTGCAAAAGTTAGTGCCACGAAGTCACGACGGAATTTGTCGCAACGAACGCACCCGATCCACCCCATTAGACCCTAAACTGATGTTTTGGTGCGTTTTGTGCTATTTGGGTGCATTCGGGAACATTTGGTGCCTGACGAAACTCTGTGCAAAACGGGCCGAACTAGTGCAAAAGTTCGAGCCACGAGGTTGCATCAGAATTATTCGCAACGAACGCACCCGATCCACCCCATTGGACCCTAAACTGACGTTTTGGTGCGTTTCGTACTATTTGGGTGCATACGGGACCGTTTGGTTGCCTTACGAAACTCGAGGCAAAACAGGCCGAACTAGTGCAAAAGTTCGTGCCACGAAGTCGCGTCGGAATTTTTCGCAACGAACGCACCGGATCCATCCTATTGGACCCTAAACTGACGTTTTGGTGAATTTCGTACTATTTCGGTGCATTCGGGACCGTTTGGTTGCCTTACTAAACTCGGTGCAAAACGGGCCGAGCTAGTGCAAAAATTCGAGCCAGCGAGGTTGCTTCAGAATTATTCGCAACGAACGCACCCGATCCACCCCATTGGACCCTAAACTGACATTTTGGTGCGTTTCGTACTATTTGGGTGCATTCGGGGCTGTTTGGTTGCCTTACGAAACTCGATGCAAAACAGGCCGAACTAGTGCAAAAGTTCGTGCCACGAGGTCGCGTCGGAATTTTTCACAACGAACGCACCCGATCCGCCCCATTGGACCCTAAACTGACGTTTTGGTGCGTTTCGTACTATTTGGGTGCATTCGGGGCTGTTTGGTTGCCTTACGAAACTCGATGCAAAACAGGGCCGAACTAGTGCAAAAGTTCGTGCCATGATGTCGCGTCGGAATTTTTTGCAACGAATACACCCCACCCCATTGGACCCTAAACTGACTTTTAGGTGTGTTTTGTACTATTTGGTTGCATCGCGACCATTTGGTTGCCTTACGAAACTCGGTGCAAAACGGGCCGAACTAGTGCAAAAGTTCGTGCCACGAAGTCGCGTCGGAATTATTCGCAATGAACGCACCCGGTTGACCCCATTGGACCCTAAACTGATGTTTTGGTGCGTTTAGTACTATTTGGGTGCATTCGGGACCGTTTGGTTCCCTCTTGAAACTCGGTGCTAAACGGGCCGAACTAGTGCAAAAGTTAGTGCCACGAAGTCACGACGGAATTTGTCGCAACGAACGCACCCGATCCACCCCATTAGACCCTAAACTGATGTTTTGGTGCGTTTTGTACTATTTGGGTGCATTCGGGACCATTTGGTGGCCTGACGAAACTCTGTGCAAAACGGGCCGAACTAGTGCAAAAGTTCGAGCCACGAGGTTGCATCAGAATTATTCGCAACGAACGCACCCGATCCACCCCATTGGACCCTAAACTGACGTTTTGGTGCGTTTCGTACTATTTGGGTGCATACGGGACCGTTTGGTTGCCTTACGAAACTCGAGGCAAAACAGGCCGAACTAGTGCAAAAGTTCGTGCCACGAAGTCGCGTCGGAATTTTTCGCAACGAACGCACCGGATCCATCCTATTGGACCCTAAACTGATGTTGTGGTGCGTTTCGTACTATTTCGGTGCATTCGGGACCGTTTTGTTGCCTTACTAAACTCGGTGCAAAACGGGCCGAGTTAGTGCAAAAGTTCGAGCCACGAGGTTGCTTCAGAATTATTCGCAACGAACGCACCCGATCCACCCCATTGGACCCTAAACTGATGTTTTGGTGCGTTTCGTACTACTTGGGTGCATTCGGGGCTGTTTGGTTGCCTTACGAAACTCGATGCAAAACAGGCCGAACTAGTGCAAAAGTTCGTGCCACGAAGTCGCGTCGGAATTTTTCGTAACGAACGCACCCTATCCGCCCCATTGGACCCTAAACTGATGTTTTGTTGCGTTTCGTACTATTTGCGTGCATTCGGGACCCTTTGGTGGCCTGACGAAACTCGGTGCAAAACGGGCCGAACTAGTGCAAAAGTTTGTGCCACGAGGTCGCGTCGGAATTTTTCACAACGAACGCAACCGATCCGCCCCATTGGACCCTAAACTGACATTTTGGTGGGTTTCGTACTATTTGGGTGCATTCGGGGCTGTTTGGTTGCCTTACGAAACTCGGTGCAAAACGGGCCGAACTAGTGCAAAAGTTCGTGCCGTGATGTTGCATCGGAATTTTTGCACCGAATGCACCCCACCCCATTGGACCCTAAACTGACTTTTTGGTGCGTTTTGTACTATTTGGTTGCATCGCGACCATTTGGTTGCCTTACGAAACTCGGTGCAAAACGGGCCGAACTAGTGCAAAAGTTCGTGCCACGAAGTCGCGTCGGAATTATTCGCAATGAAGTCACCCGGTCGACCCCTTTGGACCCTAAACTGATGTTTTGGTGCATTTAGTACTATTTGGGTGCATTCGGGACTGTTTGGTTCCCTCTTCAAACTCGGTGCAAGACGGGCCGAACTAGTGCAAAAGTTAGTGCCACGAAGTCACGACGGAATTTGTCGCAACGAACGCACCCGATCCACCCCATTAGACCCTAAACTAATGTTTGGTGTGTTTCATACTATTTGGGTGCATTGGGGACCATTTGGTGGCCTGACGAAACTCTGTGCAAAACGGGCCGAACTAGTGCAAAACTTCGAGCCACGAGGTTGCATCAGAATTATTCGCAACGAACGCTCCCGATCCACCCCATTGGACCCTAAACTAACGTTTTGGTGCGTTTCATACTATTTGGGTGCATTCGGGACCATTTGGTTGCCTTATGAAACTCGAGGCAAAACAGGCCGAACTAGTGCAAAAGTTCGTGCCACGAAGTCGCGTCGGAATTTTTCGCAACGAACGCACCGGATCCACCCTATTGGACCCTAAACTGACGTTTTGGTGCGTTTCGTACTATTTGGGTGCATTCGGGACCGTTTGGTTGCCTTACGAAACTCGGTGCAAAACGGGCCGAGCTAGTGCAAAAGTTCGAGCCACGAGGTTGCTTCAGAATTATTCGCAACGAACGCACCCGATCCACCCCATTGGACCCTAAACTGACGTTTTGGTGCGTTTCGTACTATTTGGGTGCATTCAGGATCGTTTGGTTGCCTTACGAAACTCGATGCAAAACAGGCCGAACTAGTGCAAAAGTTCGTGCCACGAAGTCGCGTTGGAATTTTTCGTAACGAACGCACCGTATCCACCCCATTAGACCCTAAACTGACATTTTGGTGCGTTTCTTACTATTTGGGTGCATTCGGGACCGTTTGGTTGCCTTACGAAACTCGTTGCAAAACGGGCCGAACTAGTGCAAAAGTTCGTGCCACGAGGTCGCGTCGGAATTTTTCACAACGAACGCACCCGATCCACCCCATTGGACCCTAAACTGACATTTTGGTGTGTTTCGTACTATTTGGGTGCATTCGGGACCATTTGGATGCCTTACGAAACTCGGTGTAAAACGGGCCGAACTAGTGCAAAAGTTCGTGTCGTGATGTCGCGTCGGAATTTTTTGCAACAAATGCACCCGATCCACCCCATTGGACCCTACACTGACATTTTGGTGCGTTTTGTACATTTGGTTGCATCGGGACCATTTGGTTGCCTTACGAAACTCGGTGCAAAACGGGCCGAACTAGTGGAAAAGTTCGTGCCACGAAGTCGCTACAGAATTATTCGTAATGAACGCACCCGGTCGACCCCATTGGACCCTAAACTGATGTTTTGGTGCGTTTAGTACTATTTGGATGCATTCGGGACCGTTTGGTTCCCTTGTGAAACTCGGTGCAAAATGGGCCGAACTAGTGCAAAAGTTCGTGCCATGAGGTCGCGTCGGAATTTTTCACAACGAACGGACCCGATCCGCCCCATTGGACCCTAAACTGACGTTTTGGTGCGTTTCGTACTATTTGGTTGCATTCGGGGCTGTTTGGTTGCCTTACGAAACTCAGTGCAAAACGGGCCGAACTAGTGCAAAAGTTCGTGCCATGATGTCGCGTCGGAATTTTTTGCAACGAATACACCCCACCCCATTGGACCCTAAACTGACTTTTTGGTGTGTTTTGTACTATTTGGTTGCATCGCGACCATTTGGTTGCCTTACGAAACTCGGTGCAAAACGGGCCGAACTAGTGCAAAAGTTCGTGCCACGAAGTCGCGTCGGAATTATTCGCAATGAACGCACCCGGTTGACCCCATTGGACCCTAAACTGATGTTTTGGTGCGTTTAGTACTATTTGGGTGCATTCGGGACCGTTTGGTTCCCTCTTGAAACTCGGTGCAAAACGGGCCGAACTAGTGCAAAAGTTAGTGCCACGAAGTCACGACGGAATTTGTCGCAACGAACGCACCCGATCCACCCCATTAGACCCTAAACTGATGTTTTGGTGCGTTTTGTACTATTTGGGTGCATTCGGGACCATTTGGTGCCTGACGAAACTCTGTGCAAAACGGGCCGAACTAGTGCAAAAGTTCGAGCCACGAGGTTGCATCAGAATTATTCGCAACGAACGCACCCGATCCACCCCATTGGACCCTAAACTGACGTTTTGGTGCGTTTCGTACTATTTGGGTGCATACGGGACCGTTTGGTTGCCTTACGAAACTCGAGGCAAAACAGGCCGAACTAGTGCAAAAGTTCGTGCCACGAAGTCGCGTCGGAATTTTTCGCAACGAACGCACCGGATCCATCCTATTGGACCCTAAACTGACGTTTTGGTGCGTTTCGTACTATTTCGGTGCATTCGGGACCGTTTGGTTGCCTTACTAAACTCGGTGCAAAACGGGCCGAGCTAGTGCAAAAATTCGAGCCAGCGAGGTTGCTTCAGAATTATTCGCAACGAACGCACCCGATCCACCCCATTGGACCCTAAACTGACATTTTGGTGCGTTTCGTACTATTTGGGTGCATTCGGGGCTGTTTGGTTGCCTTACGAAACTCGATGCAAAACAGGCCGAACTAGTGCAAAAGTTCGTGCCACGAAGTCGCGTCGGAATTTTTCGTAACGAACGCACCCTATCCGCCCCATTGGACCCTAAACTGATGTTTTGTTGCGTTTCGTACTATTTGGGTGCATTCGGGACCGTTTGGTGGCCTGACGAAACTCGGTGCAAAACGGGCCGAACTAGTGCAAAAGTTCGTGCCACGAGGTCGCGTCGGAATTTTTCACAACGAACGCACCCGATCCACCCCATTGGACCCTAAACTGACGTTTTGGTGCATTTCGTACTATTTGGGTGCATTCGGGGCTGTTTGGTTGCCTTACGAAACTCGGTGCAAAACGGGCCGAACTAGTGCAAAAGTTCGTGCCGTGATGTTGCATTGGAATTTGTTGCAACGAATGCACCCCACCCCATTGGACCCTAAACTGACTTTTTGGTGCGTTTTGTACTATTTGGTTGCATCGCGACCATTTGGTTGCCTTACGAAACTCGGTGCAAAACGGGCCGAACTAGTGCAAAAGTTCGTGCCACGAAGTCGCGTCGGAATTATTTCGCATGAAGTCGTAACCCGTCGCCCCTTTGGGACCCTAAACTTAGTTTTGGTGCATTTAGTAACTATTTGGGTCATTCGGGACTGTTTGGTTCCCTCTTGAAACTCGGTGCAAACGGGCCGAACTCTTGCAAAAGTTAGTGCCACACCACCCGAAGTCACACGGAATTTGCGTCAACGAACGCACCCGATCCACACCATTAGACACTAACTGATGTTTTGGTGTGTTTCATACTATTTGGGTGCATTGGGGACCATTTGGTGGCCTGACGAAACTCTGTGCAAAACGGGGCCGAACTAGTGCAAAACTTCGAGCCACGAGGTTGCATCAAATTATTTCGCACGACGCTCCGATCCACCCCATTGGACCCTAACTAATAACGTTTTGGTGGCGTTTTCATACTATTGGGTGCATTCGGGACCATTTGGTTGCTTATGAAACTCGAGGCAAAACAGGCCGAACTAGTGCAAAAGTTCGTGCCACGAAGTCGCGTCGGAATTTTCGCAACGAACGCACCGGATCCACCCTATTGGACCCTAAACTGACGTTTTGGTGCGTTTCGTACTATTTGGGTGCATTCGGGACCGTTTGGTTGCCTTACGAAACTCGGTGCAAAACGGGCCGAGCTAGTGCAAAATTTCGAGCCACGAGGTTGCTTCAGAATTATTCGCAACGAACGCACCCGATCCACCCCATTGGACCCTAAACTGACGTTTTGGTGCGTTTCGTACTATTTGGGTGCATTCAGGATCGTTTGGTTGCCTTACGAAACTCGAGGCAAAACAGGCCGAACTAGTGCAAAAGTTCGTGCCACGAAGTCGCGTCGGAATTTTTCGCAACGAACGCACCGGATCCATCCTATTGGACCCTAAACTGACGTTTTGGTGCGTTTCGTACTATTTCGGTGCATTCGGGACCGTTTGGTTGCCTTACTAAACTCGGTGCAAAACGGGCCGAGCTAGTGCAAAAATTCGAGCCAGCGAGGTTGCTTCAGAATTATTCGCAACGAACGCACCCGATCCACCCCATTGGACCCTAAACTGACATTTTGGTGCGTTTCGTACTATTTGGGTGCATTCGGGGCTGTTTGGTTGCCTTACGAAACTCGATGCAAAACAGGCCGAACTAGTGCAAAAGTTCGTGCCACGAAGTCGCGTCGGAATTTTTCGTAACGAACGCACCCTATCCGCCCCATTGGACCCTAAACTGATGTTTTGTTGCGTTTCGTACTATTTGGGTGCATTCGGGACCGTTTGGTGGCCTGACGAAACTCGGTGCAAAACGGGCCGAACTAGTGCAAAAGTTCGTGCCACGAGGTCGCGTCGGAATTTTTCACAACGAACGCACCCGATCCACCCCATTGGACCCTAAACTGACGTTTTGGTGCGTTTCGTACTATTTGGGTGCATTCGGGGCTGTTTGGTTGCCTTACGAAACTCGGTGCAAAACGGGCCGAACTAGTGCAAAAGTTCGTGCCGTGATGTTGTATCGGAATTTGTTGCAACGAATGCACCCCATCCCATTGGACCCTAAACTGACTTTTTGGTGCGTTTTGTACTATTTGGTTGCATCGCGACCATTTGGTTGCCTTACGAAACTCGGTGCAAAACGGGCCGAACTAGTGCAAAAGTTCGTGCCACGAAGTCGCGTCGGAATTATTCGCAATGAAGTCACCCGGTCGACCCCTTTGGACCCTAAACTGATGTTTTGGTGCATTTAGTACTATTTGGGTGCATTCGGGACTGTTTGGTTCCCTCTTGAAACTCGGTGCAAAACGGGCCGAACTAGTGCAAAAGTTAGTGCCACGAAGTCACGACGGAATTTGTCGCAACGAACGCACCCGATCCACCCCATTAGACACTAAACTGATGTTTGGTGTGTTTCATACTATTTGGGTGCATTGGGGACCATTTGGTGGCCTGACGAAACTCTGTGCAAAACGGGCCGAACTAGTGCAAAACTTCGAGCCACGAGGTTGCATCAGAATTATTCGCAACGAACGCTCCCGATCCACCCCATTGGACCCTAAACTAACGTTTTGGTGCGTTTCATACTATTTGGGTGCATTCGGGACCATTTGGTTGCCTTATGAAACTCGAGGCAAAACAGGCCGAACTAGTGCAAAAGTTCGTGCCACGAAGTCGCGTCGGAATTTTTCGCAACGAACGCACCGGATCCACCCTATTGGACCCTAAACTGACGTTTTGGTGCGTTTCGTACTATTTGGGTGCATTCGGGACCGTTTGGTTGCCTTACGAAACTCGGTGCAAAACGGGCCGAGCTAGTGCAAAATTTCGAGCCACGAGGTTGCTTCAGAATTATTCGCAACGAACGCACCCGATCCACCCCATTGGACCCTAAACTGACGTTTTGGTGCGTTTCGTACTATTTGGGTGCATTCAGGATCGTTTGGTTGCCTTACGAAACTCGATGCAAAACAGGCCGAACTAGTGCAAAAGTTCGTGCCACGAAGTCGCGTTGGAATTTTTCGTAACGAACGCACCGTATCCACCCCATTAGACCCTAAACTGACATTTTGGTGCGTTTCTTACTATTTGGGTGCATTCGGGACCGTTTGGTTGCCTTACGAAACTCGTTGCAAAACGGGCCGAACTAGTGCAAAAGTTCGTGCCACGAGGTCGCGTCGGAATTTTTCACAACGAACGCACCCGATCCACCCCATTGGACCCTAAACTGACATTTTGGTGTGTTTCGTACTATTTGGGTGCATTCGGGACCATTTGGATGCCTTACGAAACTCGGTGTAAAACGGGCCGAACTAGTGCAAAAGTTCGTGTCGTGATGTCGCGTCGGAATTTTTGCAACAAATGCACCCGATCCACCCCATTGGACCCTACACTGACGTTTTGGTGCGTTTTGTACATTTGGTTGCATCGGGACCATTTGGTTGCCTTACGAAACTCGGTGCAAAACGGGCCGAACTAGTGAAAAGTTCGTGCCACGAAGTCGCTACAGAATTATTCGTAATGAACGCACCCGGTCCACCCCATTGGACCCTAAACTGACTGTTTTGGTGCGTTTAGTACTATTTGGGTGCATTCGGGACCGTTTGGTTGCCCTTACGAAACTCGGTGCAAAACGGGGCCGAACTAGTGCAAAAGTTCGATGCCACGAAGGTCGCGTCGGAATTTTCGCAACGAACGCACCCGATCCACCCCATTGGACCCTAAACTGACGTTTTGGTGTCGTTTCGTACTATTTGGGTGCATTCGGGACCGTTTGGTTGCCTTACGAAACTCGGTGCAAAACGGCCGAACTAGTGCAAAAGTTCGTGCCACGAGGTCGCGTCAGAATTATTCGCAACGAACGCACCCGATCCACCCATTGGACCCTAAACTGACGTTTTGGTGCGTTTCGTACTATTTGGGTGCATTCGGGACCGTTTGGTTGCCTTACGAAACTCGGTGCAAAACGGGCCGAACTAGTGCAAAAGTTCGTGCCACGAAGTCGCGTCGGAATTTTTCGCAACGAACGCACCGATCCACCCTATTGGACCCTAAACTGACGTTTTGGTGCGTTTCGTACTATTTGGGTGCATTCGGGACCGTTTGGTTGCCTTACGAAACTCGGTGCAAAACGGGCCGAGCTAGTGCAAAAGTTCGAGCCACGAGGTTGCTTCAGAATTATTCGCAACGAACGCACCCGATCCACCCCTATTGGACCCTAAACTGACGTTTTGGTGCGTTTCGTACTATTTTGGTGCATTCAGGACCGTTTGGTTGCCTTACGAAACTCGATGCAAAACAGGCCGAACTAGTGCAAAAGTTCGTGCCACGAAGTCGCGTCGGAATTTTTCGTAACGAACGCACCGTATCCACCCCATTGGACCCTAAACTGACATTTTGGTGCGTTTCGTACTAATTTGGGTGCATTCGGGACTGTTTGGTTGCCTTACGAAACTCGGTGCAAAACGGGCCGAACTAGTGCAAAAGTTCGTGCCGTGATGTCGCATCGGAATTTTTTGCAACGAATGCACCGATCCACCCCATTGGACCCTAAACTGACTGTTTTGGTGCGTTTCGTACTATTTGGGTTGCATTCGGGACCGTTTGGTTGCCTTACGAAACTCGGTGCAAAACGGGCCGAACTAGTGCAAAAGTTCGTGCCACGAAGTCGCGTCGGAATTATTTCGCAATGAAGCACCCGGATCGACCCCATTGGACCCTAAACTGACGTTTTGGTGCGTTTAGTACTATTTGGGTGCATTCGGGACCGTTTGGTTGCCCTTACGAAACTCGGTGCAAAACGGGCCGAACTAGTGCAAAAGTTCGTGCCACGAAGTCGCGTCGGAATTTTCGCAACGAACGCACCCGATCCACCCCATTGGACCCTAAACTGACGTTTTGGTGCGTTTCGTACTATTTGGGTGCATTCGGGGACCAGTTTGGTTGCCTTACGAAACTCGGTGCAAAACGGGCCGAACTAGTGCAAAAGTTCGTGCCACGAGGTCGCATCAGAATTATTCGCAACGAACGCACCCGATCCACCCCATTGGACCTAAACTGACGTTTTGGTGCGTTTCATACTATTTGGGTGCATTCGGGACCATTTGGTTGCCTTACGAAACTCGAGGCAAAACAGGCCGAACTAGTGCAAAAGTTCGTGCCACGAAGTCGCGTCGGAATTTTTCGCAACGAACGCACCGGATCCACCCTATTGGACCCTAAACTGACGTTTTGGTGCGTTTCGTACTATTTGGGTGCATTCGGGACCGTTTGGTTGCCTTACGAAACTCGGTGCAAAACGGGCCGAGCTAGTGCAAAAGTTCGAGCCACGAGGTTGCTTCAGAATTATTCGCAACGAACGCACCCGATCCACCCCATTGGACCCTAAACTGACGTTTTGGTGCGTTTTGTACTATTTGGGTGCATTCAGGACCGTTTGGTTGCCTTACGAAACTCGATGCAAAACAGGCCGAACTAGTGCAAAAGTTCGTGCCACGAAGTCGCGTTGGAATTTTTCGTAACGAACGCACCGTATCCACCCCATTGGACCCTAAACTGACATTTTGGTGCATTTCTTACTATTTGGGTGCATTCGGGACCGTTTGGTTGCCTTACGAAACTCGTTGCAAAACGGGCCGAACTAGTGCAAAAGTTCGTGCCACGAGGTCGCGTCGGAATTTTCACAACGAACGCACCCGAGCCACCCCATTGGACCCTAAACTGACATTTTGGTGTGTTTCGTACTATTTGGGTGCATTCGGGACCAGTTTGGATTGCCTTACGAAATTCGGTGCAAAACGGGCCGAACTAGTGCAAAAGTTCGTGTCCGTGATGTCGCGTCGGAATTTTTTGCAACGAACTGCACCCGATCCACCCCATTGGACCCTACACTGACGTTTTGGTGCGTTTTCGTACATTTGGTTGCATCGGGACCATTTGGTTGCCTTACGAAACTCGGTGCAAAACGGGCCGAACTAGTGGCAAAAGTTCGTGCCACGAAGTCGCTACAGAATTATTCGTAATGAACGCACCCGGATCGACCCCATTGGACCCTAAACTGATGTTTTGGTGCGTTTAGTACTATTTGGATGCATTCGGGACCGTTTGGTTCCCTTGTGAAACTCGGTGCAAAATGGGCCGAACTAGTGCAAAAGTTAGTGCCACGAAGTCACGACGGAATTTGTCGCAACGAACGCACCCGATCCACCCCATTAGACCCTAAACTGATGTTTGGTGTGTTTCATACTATTTGGGTGCATTGGGGACCATTTGGTGGCCTGACGAAACTCTGTGCAAAACGGGCCGAACTAGTGCAAAACTTCGAGCCACGAGGTTGCATCAGAATTATTCGCAACGAACGCTCCCGATCCACCCCATTGGACCCTAAACTGACGTTTTGGTGCGTTTCATACTATTTGGGTGCATTCGGGACCATTTGGTTGCCTTACGAAACTCGAGGCAAAACAGGCCGAACTAGTGCAAAAGTTCGTGCCACGAAGTCGCGTCGGAATTTTTCGCAACGAACGCACCGGATCCATCCTATTGGACCCTAAACTGACGTTTTGGTGCGTTTCGTACTATTTGGGTGCATTCGGGACCGTTTGGTTGCCTTACGAAACTCGGTGCAAAACGGGCCGAGCTAGTGCAAAAGTTCGAGCCACGAGGTTGCTTCAGAATTATTCGCAACGAACGCACCCGATCCACCCTATTGGACCCTAAACTGACGTTTTGGTGCGTTTCGTACTATTTTTGGTGCATTCAGGACCGTTTGGTTGCCTTACGAAACTCGATGCAAAACAGGCCGAACTAGTGCAAAAGTTCGTGCCACGAAGTCGCGTTGGAATTTTTCGTAACGAACGCACCGTATCCACCCCATTGGACCCTAAACTGTCATTTTGGTGCGTTTCGTACAATTTGGGTGCATTCGGGGCTGTTTGGTTGCCTTACGAAACTCGGTGCAAAACGGGCCGAACTAGTGCAAAAGTTCGTGCCGTGATGTTGCATCGGAATTTTTTGCAACGCATGCACCCCACCCCATTGGACCCTAAACTGACTTTTTGGTGCGTTTTGTACTATTTGGTTGCATCGCGACCATTTGGTTGCCTTACGAAACTCGGTGCAAAACGGGCCGAACTAGTGCAAAAGTTCGTGCCACGAAGTCGCGTCGGAATTATTCGCAATGAAGTCACCCGGTCGACCCCTTTGGACCCTAAACTGATGTTTTGTTGCATTTAGTACTATTTGGGTGCATTCGGGACTGTTTGGTTCCCTCTGAAACTCGGTGCAAAACGGGCCGAACTAGTGCAAAAGTTAGTGCCACGAAGTCACGACGGAATTTGTCGCAACGAACGCACCCGATCCACCCCATTAGACCCTAAACTGATGTTTGGTGTGTTTCATACTATTTGGGTGCATTCGGGACCATTTGGTGGCCTGACGAAACTCTGTGCAAAACGGGCCGAACTAGTGCAAAACTTCGAGCCACGAGGTTGCATCAGAATTATTCGCAACGAACGCTCCCGATCCACCCCATTGGAACCTAAACTGACGTTTTGGTGCGTTTCATACTATTTGGGTGCATTCGGGACCATTTGGTTGCCTTACGAAACTCGAGGCAAAACAGGCCGAACTAGTGCAAAAGTTCGTGCCACGAAGTCGCGTCGGAATTTTTCGCAACGAACGCACCGGATCCACCCTATTGGACCCTAAACTGACGTTTTGGTGCGTTTCGTACTATTTGGGTGCATTCGGGACCGTTTGGTTGCCTTACGAAACTCGGTGCAAAACGGGCCGAGCTAGTGCAAAAGTTCGAGCCACGAGGTTGCTTCAGAATTATTCGCAACGAACGCACCCGATCCACCCCATTGGACCCTAAACTGACGTTTTGGTGCGTTTTGTACTATTTGGGTGCATTCAGGACCGTTTGGTTGCCTTACGAAACTCGATGCAAAACAGGCCGAACTAGTGCAAAAGTTCGTGCCACGAAGTCGCGTTGGAATTTTTCGTAACGAACGCACCGTATCCACCCCATTGGACCCTAAACTGACATTTTGGTGCATTTCTTACTATTTGGGTGCATTCGGGACCGTTTGGTTGCCTTACGAAACTCGTTGCAAAACGGGCCGAACTAGTGCAAAAGTTCGTGCCACGAGGTCGCGTCGGAATTTTCACAACGAACGCACCCGATCCACCCCATTGGACCCTAAACTGACATTTTGGTGTGTTTCGTACTATTTGGGTGCATTCGGGACCATTTGGATGCCTTACGAAATTCGGTGTAAAACGGGCCGAACTAGTGCAAAAGTTCGTGTCGTGATGTCGCGTCGGAATTTTTGCAACAAATGCACCCGATCCACCCCATTGGACCCTACACTGACGTTTTGGTGCGTTTTGTACATTTGGTTGCATCGGGACCATTTGGTTGCCTTACGAAACTCGGTGCAAAACGGGCCGAACTAGTGCAAAAGTTCGTGCCACGAAGTCGCTACAGAATTATTCGTAATGAACGCACCCGGTCGACCCCATTGGACCCTAAACTGATGTTTTGGTGCGTTTAGTACTATTTGGATGCATTCGGGACCGTTTGGTTCCCTTGTGAAACTCGGTGCAAAATGGGCCGAACTAGTGCAAAAGTTAGTGCCACGAAGTCACGACGGAATTTGTCGCAACGAACGCACCCGATCCACCCCATTAGACCCTAAACTGATGTTTGGTGTGTTTCGTACTATTTGGGTGCATTCGGGGACCATTTGGTGGCCTGACGAAACTCTGTGCAAAACGGGCCGAACTAGTGCAAAAGTTCGAGCCACGAGGTTGCATCAGAATTATTCGCAACGAACGCTCCCGATCCACCCCATTGGACCCTAAACTGACGTTTTGGTGCGTTTCAGTACTATTTGGGTGCATTCGGGACCGTTTGGTTGCCTTACGAAACTCGAGTGCAAAACAGGCCGAACTAGTGCAAAAGTTCGTGCCACGAAGTCGCGTCGGAATTTTTCGCAACGAACGCACCGGATCCACCCTATTGGACCCTAAACTGACGTTTTGGTGCGTTTCGTACTATTTGGGTGCATTCGGGACCGTTTGGTTGCCTTACGAAACTCGGTGCAAAACGGGCCGAGCTAGTGCAAAAGTTCGAGCCACGAGGTTGCTTCAGAATTATTCGCAACGAACGCACCCGATCCACCCTATTGGACCCTAAACTGACGTTTTGGTGCGTTTCGTACTATTTTTGGTGCATTCAGGACCGTTTGGTTGCCTTACGAAACTCGATGCAAAACAGGCCGAACTAGTGCAAAAGTTCGTGCCACGAAGTCGCGTTGGAATTTTTCGTAACGAACGCACCGTATCCACCCCATTGGACCCTAAACTGACATTTTGGTGCGTTTCTTACTATTTGGGTGCATTCGGGACCGTTTGGTTGCCTTACGAAACTCGTTGCAAAACGGGCCGAACTAGTGCAAAAGTTCGTGCCACGAGGTCGCGTCGGAATTTTTCACAACGAACGCACCCGATCCACCCCATTGGACCCTAAACTGACATTTTGGTGTGTTTCGTACTATTTGGGTGCATTCGGGACCATTTGGATGCCTTACGAAACTCGGTGTAAAACGGGCCGAACTAGTGCAAAAGTTCGTGTCGTGATGTCGCGTCGGAATTTTTTGCAACAAATGCACCCGATCCACCCCATTGGACCCTACACTGACGTTTTGGTGCGTTTTGTACATTTGGTTGCATCGGGACCATTTGGTTGCCTTACGAAACTCGGTGCAAAACGGGCCGAACTAGTGGAAAAGTTCGTGCCACGAAGTCGCTACAGAATTATTCGTAATGAACGCACCCGGTCGACCCCATTGGACCCTAAACTGATGTTTTGGTGCGTTTAGTACTATTTGGATGCATTCGGGACCGTTTGGTTCCCTTGTGAAACTCGGTGCAAAATGGGCCGAACTAGTGCAAAAGTTCGTGCCACGAAGTCGCGTCGGAATTTTTCACAACGAACGCACCCGATCCACCCCATTGGACCCTAAGCTGACATTTTGGTGTGTTTCGTACTATTTGGGTGCATTCGGAACCGTTTGGATGCCTTACGAAACTCGGTGCAAAAAGGACCGAAAGTTCGTGATGTGATGTCGCGTCGGAATTTTTTGCAACGAATGCACACGATCCACCCCATTGGACCCTAAACTGATGTTTTGGTGCGTTTTGTACTATTTGGTTGCATGGGGACCATTTGGTTGTCTTATGAAACTCGGTGCAAAACGGGCCGAACTAGTGCAAAAGTTCGTGCCACGAGGTCGCGTCGGAATTTTTCACAACGAACACACCCGATCCACCCCATTGGACCCTAAACTAACGTTTTGGTGCGTTTCGTACTTTTTGGGTGCATTCGGGGCTGTTTGGGTGCCTTACAAAACTCGGTGCAAAATGGGCCGAACTAGTGCAAAAGTTCGTGCCGTGATGTCGCGTCGGAATTTTTTGCAACGAATGCACCCGATCCACCCCATTGGACCCTACACTAATGTTTTGGTGCGTTTTGTACATTTGGTTGCATCGGGACCATTTGGTTGCCTTACGAAACTCGGTGCAAAATGGGCCGAACTAGTGCAAAAGTTCGTGCCACGAAGTCACTGCAGAATTATTCGCAATGAACGCACCTGGTCGACCCCATTGGACCCTAAACTGACGTTTTGGTGCGTTTAGTACTATTTGGATGCATTCGGGACCGTTTGGGTCCCTTGTGAAACTCGGTGCAAAACGGGCCGAACTAGTGCAAAAGTTCGTGCCACGAAGTCGCGTCGGATTTTTTCACAACGAACGCACCCGATCCACCCCATTGAACCCTAAGCTGACATTTTGATGTGTTTCGTACTATTTGGGTGCATTCGGAACCGTTTGGATGCCTTACGAAACTCGGTGCAAAAAGGACCTAAATTTCGTGATGTGATGTCGCGTCGGAATTTTTTGCAACGAATGCACACGATCCACCCCATTGGACCCTAAACTGATGTTTTGGTGCGTTTTGTACTATTTGGTTGCATGGGGACCGTTTGGTTGCCTTATGAAACTCGGTGCAAAACGGGCCGAACTAGTGCAAAAGTTCGTGCCACGAGGTCGCGTTGGAATTTTTCACAACGAACGCACCCGATCCACCCCATTGGACCCTAAACTGACGTTTTGGTGTGTTTCGTACTTTTTGGGTTTATTTGGGGCTGTTTGGGTGCCTTACAAAACTCGGTGCAAAACGGGCCGAACTAGTGCAAAAGTTCGTGCCGTGATGTCGCGTCGGAATTTTTTGCAACGAATGCACCCGATCCACCCCATTGGACCCTACACTGATGTTTTGGTGCGTTTTGTACATTTGGTTGCATCGGGACCATTTGGTTGCCTTACGAAACTCGGTGCAAAACGGGCCGAACTAGTGCAAAAGTTCGTGCCACGAAGTCACTGCAGAATTATTCGCAATGAACGGACCTGGTCGACCCCATTGGACCCTAAACTGACGTTTTGGTGCGTTTAGTACTATTTGGATGCATTCGGGACCGTTTGGGTCCCTTGTGAAACTCGGTGCAAAACGGGCCGAACTAGTGCAAAAGTTCGTGCCACGAAGTCGCGTCGGATTTTTTCACAACGAACGCACCCGATCCACCCCATTGGACCCTAAGCTGACATTTTGGTGTGTTTCGTACTATTTGGGTGCATTCGGGACCGTTTGGATGCCTTACGAAACTCGGTGCAAAAAGGACCGAAAGTTCGTGATGTGATGTCGCGTTGGAATTTTTTGCAACGAATGCACACGATCCACCCCATTGGACCCTAAACTGACTTTTTGGTGTGTTTTGTACTATTTGGTTGCATCGCGACCATTTGGTTGCCTTACGAAACTCGGTGCAAAACGGGCCGAACTAGTGCAAAAGTTCGTGCCACGAAGTCGCGTCGGAATTATTCGCAATGAACGCACCCGGTTGACCCCACTGGACCCTAAACTGATGTTTTGGTGCGTTTAGTACTATTTGGGTGCATTCGGGACTGTTTGGTTCCCTCTTGAAACTCGGTGCAAAACGGGCCGAACTAGTGCAAAAGTTAGTGCCACGAAGTCACGACGGAATTTGTCGCAACGAACGCACCCGATCCACCCCATTAGACCCTAAACTGATGTTTTGGTGCGTTTTGTACTATTTGGGTGCATTCGGGACCATTTGGTGGCCTGACGAAACTCTGTGCAAAACGGGCCGAACTAGTGCAAAAGTTCGAGGCACGAGGTTGCATCAGAATTATTCATAACGAACGCACCCGATCCACCCCATTGGACCCTAAACTGATGTTTTGGTGCGTTTCGTACTATTTGGGTGCATTCGGGACCGTTTGGTTGCTTTACGAAACTCGAGGCAAAACAGGCCGAACTAGTGCAAAAGTTCGTGCAACGAAGTCGTGTCGGAATTTTTCGCAACGAACGCACCGGATCCATCCTATTGGACCCTAAACTAACGTTTTGGTGCGTTTTGTACTATTTGGGTGCATTCGGGACCGTTTGGTTGCCTTACTAAACTCGATGCAAAACGGGCCGAGCTAGTGCAAAAGTTCGAGCCACGAGGTTGCTTCAGAATTATTCGCAACGAACGCACCCGATCCACCCCATTGGACCCTAAACTGACGTTTTGGTGCGTATCGTACTATTTGGGTGCATTCGGGACCGTTTGGTTGCCTTACGGAACTCGATGCAAAACAGGCCGAACTAGTGCAAAAGTTTGTGCCACGAAGTCGCGTCGGAATTTTTCGCAACGAACACACCGGATCCATCCTATTGGACCCTAAACTGACGTTTTGGTGCGTTTCGTACTATTTGGGTGCATTCGGGACCGTTTGGTTGCCTTACGAAACTCGGTGCAAAACGGGCCGAACTAGTTCAAAAGTTCGTGCCACGAGGTCACGTCGGTATTTTTCACAACGAACGCATCCGATCCACCCCATTGGACCCTAAGCTGACATTTTGGTGTGTTTCGTACTATTTGGGTGCATTCGGGACCATTTGGATGCCTTACGAAACTCGGTGTAAAACAAGGCCGAACTAGTGCAAAAGTTCGTGTCGTGATGTCGCGTCGGAATTTTTTGCAACAAATGCACCCGATCCACCCCATTGGACCCTACACTGACGTTTTGGTGCGTTTTGTACATTTGGTTGCATCGGGACCATTTGGTTGCCTTACGAAACTCGGTGCAAAACGGGCCGAACTAGTGGAAAAGTTCGTGCCACGAAGTCGCTACAGAATTATTCGTAATGAACGCACCCGGTCGACCCCATTGGACCCTAAACTGATGTTTTGGTGCGTTTAGTACTATTTGGATGCATTCGGGACCGTTTGGTTCCCTTGTGAAACTCGGTGCAAAATGGGCCGAACTAGTGCAAAAGTTCGTGCCACGAAGTCGCGTCGGAATTTTTCACAACGAATGCACCCGATCCACCCCATTGGACCCTAAGCTGACATTTTGGTGTGTTTCGTACTATTTGGGTGCATTCGGAACCGTTTGGATGCCTTACGAAACTCGGTGCAAAAAGGACCGAAAGTTCGTGATGTGATGTCGCGTCGGAATTTTTTGCAACGAATGCACACGATCCACCCCATTGGACCCTAAACTGATGTTTTGGTGCGTTTTGTACTATTTGGTTGCATGGGGACCATTTGGTTGCCTTATGAAACTCGGTGCAAAACGGGCCGAACTAGTGCAAAAGTTCGTGCCACGAGGTCGCGTCGGAATTTTTCACAACGAACACACCCGATCCACCCCATTGGACCCTAAACTAACGTTTTGGTGCGTTTCGTACTTTTGGGTGCATTCGGGGCTGTTTGGGTGCCTTACAAAACTCGGTGCAAAATGGGCCGAACTAGTGCAAAAGTTCGTGCCGTGATGTCGCGTCGGAATTTTTTGCAACGAATGCACCCGATCCACCCCATTGGACCCTACACTGATGTTTTGGTGCGTTTTGTACATTTGGTTGCATCGGGACCATTTGGTTGCCTTACGAAACTCGGTGCAAAACGGGCCGAACTAGTGCAAAAGTTCGTGCCACGAAGTCACTGCAGAATTATTCGCAATGAACGCACCTGGTCGTCCCCATTGGACCCTAAACTGACGTTTTGGTGCGTTTAGTACTATTTGGATGCATTCGGGACCGTTTGGGTCCCTTGTGAAACTCGGTGCAAAACGGGCCGAACTAGTGCAAAAGTTCGTGCCACGAAGTCGCGTCGGATTTTTTCACAACGAACGCACCCGATCCACCCCATTGAACCCTAAGCTGACATTTTGATGTGTTTCGTACTATTTGGGTGCATTCGGGACCGTTTGGATGCCTTACGAAACTCGGTGCAAAAAGGACCGAAAGTTCGTGATGTGATGTCGCGTCGGGATTTTTTGCAACGAATGCACACGATCCACCCCATTGGACCCTAAACTGACTTTTTGGTGTGTTTTGTACTATTTGGTTGCATCGCGACCATTTGGTTGCCTTACGAAACTCGGTGCAAAACGGGCCGAACTAGTGCAAAAGTTCGTGCCACGAAGTCGCGTCGGAATTATTCGCAATGAACGCACCCGGTTGACCCCACTGGACCCTAAACTGATGTTTTGGTGCGTTTAGTACTATTTGGGTGCATTCGGGACCGTTTGGTTCCCTCTTGAAACTCGGTGCAAAACGGGCCGAACTAGTGCAAAAGTTAGTGCCACGAAGTCACGACGGAATTTGTCGCAACGAACGCACCCGATCCACCCCATTAGACCCTAAACTGATGTTTTGGTGCGTTTTGTACTATTTGGGTGCATTCGGGACCATTTGGTGGCCTGACGAAACTCTGTGCAAAACGGGCCGAACTAGTGCAAAAGTTCGAGCCACGAGGTTGCATCAGAATTATTCGCAACGAACACACCCGATCCACCCCATTGGACCCTAAACTGATGTTTTGGTGCGTTTCGTACTATTTGGGTGCATTCGGGACCGTTTGGTTGCCTTACGAAACTCGAGGCAAAACAGGCCGAACTAGTGCAAAAGTTCGTGCCACGGAGTCGCGTCGGAATTTTTCGCAACGAACACACCGGATCCATCCTATTGGACCCTAAACTGACGTTTTGGTGCGTTTCGTACTATTTGGGTGCATTCGGGACCGTTTGGTTGCCTTACGAAACTCGGTGCAAAACGGGCCGAACTAGTTCAAAAGTTCGTGCCACGAGGTCACGTCGGTATTTTTCACAACGAACGCATCCGATCCACCCCATTGGACCCTAAACTGGTATTTTGGTGCGTTTCGTACTATTTGGGTGCATGCGCGACCGTTTGGTGGCCTGACGAAATTCGGTGCAAAATGGGCCGAGCTAGTGCAAAAGTTCGAGCCACGAGGTTGCTTCAGAATTATTCGCAACGAACGCACCCGATCCACCCCATTGGAACCTAAACTGACGTTTTGGTGCGTTTCGTACTATTTGGGTACATTAGGACCGTTTCGTTGCCTTACGAAACTCGATGCAAAACAGGCCGAACTAGTGCAAAAGTTCGTGCCACGAAGTCGCGTTGGAATTTTTCGCAACGAACGCACCGGATCCACCCCATTGGACCCTAAACTGACGTTTTGGTGCGTTTCGTACTATTTGGGTGCATTCGGAACCGTTTGGTTGCCATACGAAACTCGGTGCAAAACGGGCCGAACTAGTGCAAAAGTTCGTGCCACGAGGTCGCATCGGAATTTTTCACAACGAACGCAGCCGATCCACCCCATTGGACCCTAAACTGACATTTTGGTGTGTTTCGTACTATTTGGGTGCATTCGGGACCGTTTGGATGCCTTATGAAACTCGGTGTAAAACGGGCCGAACTAGTGCAAAAGTTCGTGTCGTGATGTCGCATCGGAATTTTTTGCAACGAATGCACCCGATCCACCCCATTGGACACTACACTGACATTTTGGTGCGTTTTGTACATTTGGTTGCATCGGAACCATTTGGTTGCCTTACGAAACTCGGTGCAAAACGGGCCGAACTAGTGCAAAAGTTCGTGCCACGAAGTCGCTGCAGAATTATTCACAATGAACGCACCCGGTCGACCCCATTGGACCCTAAACTGACGTTTTGGTGCGTTTAGTACTAATTGGATGCATTCGGGACCGTTTGGTTCCCTTGTGAAACTCGGTGCAAAACGGGCCGAACTAGTGCAAAAGTTCGTGCCACGAAGTCGTGTCGAAATTTTTCACAACGAACGCACCCGATCCACCCCATTGGACCCTAAACTGACATTTTGGTGTGTTTCGTACTATTTGGTTGCATCCGGGACCGTTTGGATGCCTTACGAAACTCGGTGCAAAACAGGCCAACTAGTGCAAAAGTCCGTGCCACGAGGTCGCGTCGGAATTTTTCACAACGAACGCACCCGATCCGCCCCATTGGACCCTAAACTGACGTTTTGGTGCGTTTTGTACTATTTAGGTGCATTCGGGGCTGTTTGGTTGCCTTACGAAACTCGGTGCAAAACGGGCCGAACTAGTGCAAAAGTTCGTGCCGTGATGTCACGACGGAATTTGTCGCAACGAACGCACCCGATCCACCCCATTAGACCCTAAACTGAAGTTTTGGTGCGTTTTGTACTATTTGGGTGCATTCGGGACCATTTGGTGGCCTGACGAAACTCTGTGCAAAACGGGCCGAACTAGTGCAAAAGTTCGAGCCACGAGGTTGCATCAGAATTATTCGCAACGAACACACCCGATCCACCCCATTGGACCCTAAACTGATGTTTTGGTGCGTTTCGTACTATTTGGGTGCATTCGGGACCGTTTGGTTGCCTTACGAAACTCGAGGCAAAACAGGCCGAACTAGTGCAAAAGTTCGTGCAACGAAGTCGCGTCGGAATTTTTCGCAACGAACGCACCGGATCCATCCTATTGGACCCTAAACTAACGTTTTGGTGCGTTTCGTATTATTTGGGTGCATTCGGGACCGTTTGGTTGCCTTACTAAACTCGATGCAAAACGGGCCGAGCTAGTGCAAAAGTTCGAGCCACGAGGTTGCTTCAGAATTATTCGCAACGAACGCACCCGATCCACCCCATTGGACCCTAAACTGACGTTTTGGTGCGTATCGTACTATTTGGGTGCATTCGGGACCGTTTGGTTGCCTTACGGAACTCGATGCAAAACAGGCCGAACTAGTGCAAAAGTTCGTGCCACGAAGTCGCGTCGGAATTTTTCGCAACGAACACACCGGATCCATCCTATTGGACCCTAAACTGACGTTTTGGTGCGTTTCGTACTATTTGGGTGCATTCGGGACCGTTTGGTTGCCTTACGAAACTCGGTGCAAAACGGGCCGAACTAGTTCAAAAGTTCGTGCCACGAGGTCACGTCGGTATTTTTCACAACGAACGCATCCGATCCACCCCATTGGACCCTAAACTGGTATTTTGGTGCGTTTCGTACTATTTGGGTGCATGCGCGACCGTTTGGTGGCCTGACGAAATTCGGTGCAAAATGGGCCGAGCTAGTGCAAAAGTTCGAGCCACGAGGTTGCTTCAGAATTATTCGCAACGAACGCACCCGATCCACCCCATTGGAACCTAAACTGACGTTTTGGTGCGTTTCGTACTATTTGGGTACATTTAGGACCGTTTCGTTGCCTTACGAAACTCGATGCAAAACAGGCCGAACTAGTGCAAAAGTTCGTGCCACGAAGTCGCGTTGGAATTTTTCGCAACGAACGCACCGGATCCACCCCATTGGACCCTAAACTGACGTTTTGGTGCGTTTCGTACTATTTGGGTGCATTCGGAACCGTTTGGTTGCCATACGAAACTCGGTGCAAAACGGGCCGAACTAGTGCAAAAGTTCGTGCCACGAGGTCGCATCGGAATTTTTCACAACGAACGCAGCCGATCCACCCCATTGGACCCTAAACTGACATTTTGGTGTGTTTCGTACTATTTGGGTGCATTCGGGACCGTTTGGATGCCTTATGAAACTCGGTGTAAAACGGGCCGAACTAGTGCAAAAGTTCGTGTCGTGATGTCGCATCGGAATTTTTTGCAACGAATGCACCCGATCCACCCCATTGGACACTACACTGACATTTTGGTGCGTTTTGTACATTTGGTTGCATCGGAACCATTTGGTTGCCTTACGAAACTCGGTGCAAAACGGGCCGAACTAGTGCAAAAGTTCGTGCCACGAAGTCGCTGCAGAATTATTCACAATGAACGCACCCGGTCGACCCCATTGGACCCTAAACTGACGTTTTGGTGCGTTTAGTACTAATTGGATGCATTCGGGACCGTTTGGTTCCCTTGTGACACTCGGTGCAAAACGGGCCGAACTAGTGCAAAAGTTCGTGCCACGAAGTCGTGTCGAAATTTTTCACAACGAACGCACCCGATCCACCCCATTGGACCCTAAACTGACATTTTGGTGTGTTTCGTACTATTTGGTTGCATCCGGGACCGTTTGGATGCCTTACGAAACTCGGTGCAAAACATGCCAACTAGTGCAAAAGTCCGTGCCACGAGGTCGCGTCGGAATTTTTCACAACGAACGCACCCGATCCGCCCCATTGGACCCTAAACTGACGTTTTGGTGCGTTTTGTACTATTTAGGTGCATTCGGGGCTGTTTGGTTGCCTTACGAAACTTGGTGCAAAACGGGCCGAACTAGTGCAAAAGTTCGTGCCGTGATGTCGCGTCGGATTTTTTTGCAACGAATGCACCCCACCCCATTGGACCCTAAACTTTCTTTATGGTGCGTTTTGTACTATTTGGTTGCATCGCGGCCATTTGGTTGCCTTACGAAACTCGGTGCAAAACGGGCCGAACTAGTGCAAAAGTTCGTGCCAAGAGGTTGCTTCAGAATTATTCGCAACAAACGCACCCGATCCACCCCATTGGACCCTAAACTGACGTTTTGGTGCGTTTCGTACTATTCGGGTGCATTCAGGACCGTTTGGTTGCCTTACGAAACTCGATGCAGAACAGGCCAAACTAGTGCAAAATTTCGTGCCACGAAGTCGCGTCGGAATTTTTCGCAACGAATGCACCGGATCCACCCCATTGGACCCTAAACTGATGTTTTGGTGCGTTTCGTACTATTTGGGTGCATTCGGGACCGTTTGATTGCCTGACGAAACTCGGTGCAAAACGGGCCGAGCTAGTGCAAAAGTTCGAGCCACGAGGTTGCTTCAGAATTATTCGCAACGAACGCACCCGATCCACCCCATTGGACCCTAAACTGACGTTTTGGTGCGTTTCGTACTATTTGGGTGCATTCGGGACCGTTTGGTTGCCTTACGAAACTCGATGCAAAACAGGCCGAATTAGTGCAAAAGTTCGTGCCACGAAGTCGCGTCGGAATTTTTCGCAACGAACGCACCGGATCCATCCTATTGGACCCTAAACTGACGTTTTGGTGCGTTTCGTACTATTTGGGTACATTCGGGACCGTTTGGTTGCCTTACGAAACTCGGTGCAAAACGGGCCGAACTAGTGCAAAAGTTCGTGCCACGAGGTCGCGTCGGTATTTTTCACAACGAACGCACCCGATCCAGCCCATTGGACCCTAAACTGACTTTTTGGTGCGTTTTGTACTATTTGGTTGCATCGCGACCATTTGGTTGCCTTACGAAACTCGGTGCAAAACAGGCCGAACTAGTGCAAAATTTCGTGCCACGAAGTCGCGTCAGAATTATTCGCAATGAATGCACCCGGTCGACCCCATTTGACCCTAAACAGACGTTTTGGTGCGTTTAGTACTATTTGGGTGCATTCGGGACTGTTTGGTTCCCTCTTGAAACTCGGTGCAAAACGGGCCGAACTAAAGCAAAACTTAGTGCTACGAAGTCACGACGGAATTTGTCGCAACGAACGCACTCGATCCACCCCATTAGACCCTAAACTGATGTTTTGGTGCGTTTCGTATTATTTGGGTGCATTCGGGACCATTTGGTGGCCAGACGAAACTCTGTGCAAAACGGGCCGAACTAGTGCAAAAATTCGAGCCACGAGGTTGCATCAGAATTATTCGCAACGAACGCACCCGATCCACCCCATTGGACCCTAAACTGACATTTTGGTGCGTTTCGTACTATTTGGGTGAATTCGGGACCGTTTGGTTGCCTTACGAAACTCGGTGCAAAACGGGCCGAACTAGTGCAAAAGTTCGTGCCACGAGGTCGCGTCGGTATTTTTCACAACGAATGCACCCGATCCACCCCATTGGACCCTAAACTGACATTTTGGTACGTTTCGTACTATTTGTGTGCATTCGGGACCGTTTGGTGGCCTGACGAAACTCGGTGCAAAACGGGCCGAGCTAGTGCAAAAGTTCGAGCCACGAGGTTGCTTCAGAATTATTCGCAACGAACGCACCCGATCCACCCCATTGGACCCTAAACTGACGTTTTGATGCGTATCGTACTATTTGGGTGCATTCGGGACCGTTTGGTTGCCTTACGGAACTCGATGCAAAACAGGCCGAACTAGTGCAAAAGTTCGTGCCATGAAGTCGCGTCGGAATTTTTCGCAACGAATGCACCGGATCCATCCTATTGGACCCTAAACTGATGTTTTGGTGCATTTTGTACTATTTGGGTGCATTCGGGACCGTTTGGTTGCCTTACGAAACTCGGTGCAAAACGGGCCGAACTAGTGCAAAAGTTCGTGCCACGAGGTCACGTCGGTATTTTTCACAACGAACGCACCCGATCCACCCCATTGGACCCTAAACTGACATTTTGGTGCGTTTCGTACTATTTGGGTGCATTCGCGACCGTTTGGTGGCCTGACGAAATTCGGTGCAAAATGGGCCGAGCTAGTGCAAAAGTTCGAGCCACGAGGTTGCTTTAGAATTATTCGCAACGAACGCACCCGATCCACCCCATTGGAATCTAAACTGACGTTTTGGTGCGTTTCGTACTATTTGGGTACATTTAGGACCGTTTCGTTGCCTTACGAAACTCGATGCAAAACAGGCCGAACTAGTGCAAAAGTTCGTGCCACGAAGTCGCGTTGGAATTTTTCGCAACGAACGCACCGGATCCACCCCATTGGACCCTAAACTGACGTTTTGGTGCGTTTCGTACTATTTGGGTGCATTCGGAACCGTTTGGTTGCCATACGAAACTCGGTGCAAAACGGGCCGAACTAGTGCAAAAGTTCGTGCCACGAGGTCGCGTCGGAATTTTTCACAACGAACGCAGCCGATCCACCCCATTGGACCCTAAACTGACATTTTGGTGTGTTTCGTACAATTTGGGTGCATTCGGGACCGTTTGGATGCCTTATGAAACTCGGTGTAAAACGGGCCGAACTAGTGCAAAAGTTCGTGTCGTGATGTCGCATCGGAATTTTTTGCAACGAATGCACCCGATCCACCCCATTGGACCCTACACTGACATTTTGGTGCGTTTTGTACATTTGGTTGCATCGGAACCATTTGGTTGCCTTACGAAACTCGGTGCAAAACGGGCCGAACTAGTGCAAAAGTTCGTGCCACGAAGTCGCTGCAGAATTATTCACAATGAACGCACCCGGTCGACCCCATTGGACCCTAAACTGACGTTTTGGTGCGTTTAGTACTAATTGGATGCATTCGGGACCGTTTGGTTCCCTTGTGAAACTCGGTGCAAAACGGGCCGAACTAGTGCAAAAGTTCGTGCCACGAAGTCGTGTCGAAATTTTTCACAACGAACGCACCCGATCCACCCCATTGGACCCTAAACTGACATTTTGGTGTGTTTCGTACTATTTGGTTGCATCCGGGACCGTTTGGATGCCTTACGAAACTCGGTGCAAAACAGGCCAACTAGTGCAAAAGTCCGTGCCACGAGGTCGCGTCGGAATTTTTCACAACGAACGCACCCGATCCGCCCCATTGGACCCTAAACTGACGTTTTGGTGCGTTTCGTACTATTTGGGTGCATTCGGGGCTGTTTGGTTGCCTTACGAAACTTGGTACAAAACGGGCCGAACTAGTGCAAAAGTTCGTGCCGTGATGTCGCGTCGGATTTTTTTGCAACGAATGCACCCCACCCCATTGGACCCTAAACTTTCTTTATGGTGCGTTTTGTACTATTTGGGTTGCATCGCGGCCATTTGGTTGCCTTACGAAACTCGGTGCAAAACGGGCCGAACTAGTGCAAAAGTTCGTGCCAAGAGGTTGCTTCAGAATTATTCGCAACAAACGCACCCGATCCACCCCATTGGACCCTAAACTGACGTTTTGGTGCGTTTCGTACTATTTGGGTGCATTCAGGACCGTTTGGTTGCCTTACGAAACTCGATGCAGAACAGGCCAAACTAGTGCAAAATTTCGTGCCACGAAGTCGCGTCGGAATTTTTCGCAACGAATGCACCGGATCCACCCCATTGGACCCTAAACTGATGTTTTGGTGCGTTTCGTACTATTTGGGTGCATTCGGGACCGTTTGATTGCCTGACGAAACTCGGTGCAAAACGGGCCGAGCTAGTGCAAAAGTTCGAGCCACGAGGTTGCTTCAGAATTATTCGCAACGAACGCACCCGATCCACCCCATTGGACCCTAAACTGACGTTTTGGTGCGTTTCGTACTATTTGGGTGCATTCGGGACCGTTTGGTTGCCTTACGAAACTCGATGCAAAACAGGCCGAATTAGTGCAAAAGTTCGTGCCACGAAGTCGCGTCGGAATTTTTCGCAACGAACGCACCGGATCCATCCTATTGGACCCTAAAACTGACGTTTTGGTGCGTTTCGTACTATTTGGGTACATTCGGGACCGTTTGGTTGCCTTACGAAACTCGGTGCAAAACGGGCCGAACTAGTGCAAAAGTTCGTGCCACGAGGCCGCGTCGGTATTTTTCACAACGAACGCACCCGATCCAGCCCATTGGACCCTAAACTGACTTTTTGGTGCGTTTTGTACTATTTGGTTGCATCGCGACCATTTGGTTGCCTTACGAAACTCGGTGCAAAACGGGCCGAACTAGTGCAAAATTTCGTGCCACGAAGTCGCGTCAGAATTATTCGCAATGAATGCACCCGGTCGACCCCATTTGACCCTAAACAGATGTTTTGGTGCGTTTAGTACTATTTGGGTGCATTCGGGACTGTTTGGTTCCCTCTTGAAACTCGGTGCAAAACGGGCCGAACTAAAGCAAAAGTTAGTGCTACGAAGTCACGACGGAATTTGTCGCAACGAACGCACTCGATCCACCCCATTAGACCCTAAACTGATGTTTTGGTGCGTTTCGTATTATTTGGGTGCATTCGGGACCATTTGGTGGCCAGACGAAACTCTGTGCAAAACGGGCCGAACTAGTGCAAAAAATTCGAGCCACGAGGTTGCATCAGAATTATTCGCAACGAACGCACCCGATCCACCCCATTGGACCCTAAACTGACATTTTGGTGCGTTTCGTACTATTTGGGTGAATTCGGGACCGTTTGGTTGCCTTACGAAACTCGGTGCAAAACGGGCCGAACTAGTGCAAAAGTTCGTGCCACGAGGTCGCGTCGGTATTTTTTCACAACGAATGCACCCGATCCACCCCATTGGACCCTAAACTGACATTTTGGTGCGTTTCGTACTATTTGTGTGCATTCGGGACCGTTTGGTGGCCTGACGAAACTCGGTTGCAAAACGGGCCGAGCTAGTGCAAAAGTTCGAGCCACGAGGTTGCTTCAGAATTATTCGCAACGAACGCACCCGATCCACCCCATTGGACCCTAAACTGACGTTTTGATGCGTATCGTACTATTTGGGTGCATTCGGGACCGTTTGGTTGCCTTACGGAACTCGATGCAAAACAGGCCGAACTAGTGCAAAAGTTCGTGCCACGAAGTCGCGTCGGAATTTTTCGCAACGAACGCACCGGATCCATCCTATTGGACCCTAAACTGATGTTTTGGTGCATTTTTTACTATTTGGGTGCATTCGGGGACCGTTTGGTTGCCTTACGAAACTCGGTGCAAAACGGGCCGAACTAGTGCAAAAGTTCGTGCCACGAGGTCACATCGGTATATTTCACAACGAACGCACCCGATCCACCCCATTGGACCCTAAACTGACATTTTGGTTCGTTTCGTACTATTTGGGTGCATTCGCGACCGTTTGGTGGCCTGACGAAATTCGGCGCAAAATGGGCCGAGCTAGTGCAAAAAGTTCGAGCCACGAGGTTGCTTCAGAATTATTCGCAACGAACGCACCCGATCCACCCCATTAGACCCTAAACTGACGTTTTGGTGCGTTTCGTACTATTTGGGTACATTCGGGACCGTTTGGTTGCCTTACGAAACTCGGTGCAAAACGGGCCGAACTAGTGCAAAAGTTCGTGCCACGAGGTCGCGTCGGTATTTTTCACAACGAACGCACCCGATCCACCCCATTGGACCCTAAACTGACTTTTTGGTGCGTTTTGTACTATTTGGTTGCATCGCGACCATTTGGTTGCCTTACGATACTCGGTGCAAAACGGGCCGAACTAGTGCAAAATTTCGTGCCACGAAGTCGCGTCAGAATTATTCGCAATGAATGCACCCGGTCGACCCCATTTGACCCTAAACAGATGTTTTGGTGCGTTTAGTACTATTTGGGTGCATTCGGGACTGTTTGGTTCCCTCTTGATACTCGGTGCAAAACGGGCCGAACTAAAGCAAAAGTTAGTGCTACGAAGTCACGACGGAATTTGTCGCAACGAACGCACTCGATCCACCCCATTAGACCCTAAACTAATGTTTTGGTGCGTTTCGTACTATTTGGGTGCATTCGGGACCATTTGGTGGCCAGACGAAACTCTGTGCAAAACGGGCCGAACTAGTGCAAAAATTCGAGCCACGAGGTTGCATCAGAATTATTCGCAACGAACGCACCCGATCCACCCCATTAGACCCTAAACTGACATTTTGGTGCGTTTCGTACTATTTGGGTGAATTCGGGACCGTTTGGTTGCCTTACGAAACTCGGTGCAAAAACGGGCCGAACTAGTGCAAAAGTTCGTGCCACGAGGTCGCGTCGGTATTTTTCACAACGAATGCACCCGATCCACCCCATTGGACCCTAAACTGACATTTTGGTGCGTTTCGTACTATTTGTGTGCATTCGGGACCGTTTGGTGGCCTGACGAAACTCGGTGCAAAACGGGCCGAGCTAGTGCAAAAGTTCGAGCCACGAGGTTGCTTCAGAATTATTCGCAACGAACGCACCCGATCCACCCCATTGGACCCTAAACTGACGTTTTGATGCGTATCGTACTATTTGGGTGCATTCGGGACCGTTTGGTTGCCTTACGGAACTCGATGCAAAACAGGCCGAACTAGTGCAAAAGTTCGTGCCACGAAGTCGCGTCGGAATTTTTCGCAACGAACGCACCGGATCCATCCTATTGGACCCTAAACTGATGTTTGGTGCATTTTTTACTATTTGGGTGCATTCGGGACCGTTTGGTTGCCTTACGAAACTCGGTGCAAAACGGGCCGAACTAGTGCAAAAGTTCGTGCCACGAGGTCACATCGGTATATTTCACAACGAACGCACCCGATCCACCCCATTGGACCCTAAACTGACATTTGGTTCGTTTCGTACTATTTGGGTGCATTCGCGACCGTTTGGTGGCCTGACGAAATTCGGCGCAAAATGGGCCGAGCTAGTGCAAAAGTTCGAGCCACGAGGTTGCTTCAGAATTATTCGCAACGAACGCACCCGATCCACCCCATTAGACCCTAAACTGACGTTTTGGTGCGTTTCGTACTATTTGGGTACATTCGGGACCGTTTGGTTGCCTTACGAAACTCGGTGCAAAACGGGCCGAACTAGTGCAAAAGTTCGTGCCACGAGGTCGCGTCGGTATTTTTCACAACGAACGCACCCGATCCACCCCATTGGACCCTAAACTGACTTTTTGGTGCGTTTTGTACTATTTGGTTGCATCGCGACCATTTGGTTGCCTTACGATACTCGGTGCAAAACGGGCCGAACTAGTGCAAAATTTCGTGCCACGAAGTCGCGTCAGAATTATTCGCAATGAATGCACCCGGTCGACCCCATTTGACCCTAAACAGATGTTTTGGTGCGTTTAGTACTATTTGGGTGCATTCGGGACTGTTTGGTTCCCTCTTGATACTCGGTGCAAAACGGGCCGAACTAAAGCAAAAGTTAGTGCTACGAAGTCACGACGGAATTTGTCGCAACGAACGCACTCGATCCACCCCATTAGACCCTAAACTAATGTTTTGGTGCGTTTCGTACTATTTGGGTGCATTCGGGACCATTTGGTGGCCAGACGAAACTCTGTGCAAAACGGGCCGAACTAGTGCAAAAATTCGAGCCACGAGGTTGCATCAGAATTATTCGCAACGAACGCACCCGATCCACCCCATTAGACCCTAAACTGACATTTTGGTGCGTTTCGTACTATTTGTGTGCATTCGGGACCGTTTGGTGGCCTGACGAAACTCGGTGCAAAACGGGCCGAGCTAGTGCAAAAGTTCGAGCCACGAGGTTGCTTCAGAATTATTCGCAACGAACGCACCCGATCCACCCCATTGGACCCTAAACTGACGTTTTGATGCGTATCGTACTATTTGGGTGCATTCGGGACCGTTTGGTTGCCTTACGGAACTCGATGCAAAACAGGCCGAACTAGTGCAAAAGTTCGTGCCACGAAGTCGCGTCGGAATTTTTTCGCAACGAACGCACCGGATCCATCCTATTGGACCCTAAACTGATGTTTTGGTGCATTTTTTACTATTTGGGTGCATTCGGGACCGTTTGGTTGCCTTACGAAACTCGGTGCAAAACGGGCCGAACTAGTGCAAAAGTTCGTGCCACGAGGTCACATCGGTATATTTCACAACGAACGCACCCGATCCACCCCATTGGACCCTAAACTGACATTTTGGTTCGTTTCGTACTATTTGGGTGCATTCGCGACCGTTTGGTGGCCTGACGAAATTCGGCGCAAAATGGGCCGAGCTAGTGCAAAAGTTCGAGCCACGAGGTTGCTTCAGAATTATTCGCAACGAACGCACCCGATCCACCCCATTAGACCCTAAACTGACGTTTTGGTGCGTTTCGTACTATTTGGGTACATTCGGGACCGTTTGGTTGCCTTACGAAACTCGGTGCAAAACGGGCCGAACTAGTGCAAAAGTTCGTGCCACGAGGTCGCGTCGGTATTTTTCACAACGAACGCACCCGATCCACCCATTGGACCCTAAACTGACTTTTTGGTGCGTTTTGTACTATTTGGTTGCATCGCGACCATTTGGTTGCCTTACGATACTCGGTGCAAAACGGGCCGAACTAGTGCAAAATTTCGTGCCACGAAGTCGCGTCAGAATTATTCGCAATGAATGCACCCGGTCGACCCCATTTGACCCTAAACAGATGTTTTGGTGCGTTTAGTACTATTTGGGTGCATTCGGGACTGTTTGGTTCCCTCTTGATACTCGGTGCAAAACGGGCCGAACTAAAGCAAAAGTTAGTGCTACGAAGTCACGACGGAATTTGTCGCAACGAACGCACTCGATCCACCCCATTAGACCCTAAACTAATGTTTTGGTGCGTTTCGTACTATTTGGGTGCATTCGGGACCATTTGGTGGCCAGGACGAAACTCTGTGCAAAACGGGCCGAACTAGTGCAAAAATTCGAGCCACGAGGTTGCATCAGAATTATTCGCAACGAACGCACCCGATCCACCCCATTAGACCCTAAACTGACATTTTGGTGCGTTTCGTACTATTTGGGTGAATTCGGGACCGTTTGGTTGCCTTACGAAACTCGGTGCAAAACGGGCCGAACTAGTGCAAAAGTTCGTGCCACGAGGTCCGCGTCGGTATTTTTCACAACGAATGCACCCGATCCACCCCATTGGACCCTAAACTGACAATTTTTGTACGTTTCGTACTATTTGTGTGCATTCGGGACCGTTTGGTGGCCTGACGAAACTCGGTGGAAAACGGGCCGAGCTAGTGCAAAAGTTCGAGCCACGAGGTTGCTTCAGAATTATTCGCAATGAACGCACCCGATCCACCCCATTGGACCCTAAACTGACGTTTTGATGTGTATCGTACTATTTGGGTGCATTCGGGGACCGTTTGGTTGCCTTACGGAACTCGATGCAAAACAGGCCGAACTAGTGCAAAAGTTCGTGCCACGAAGTCCGCGTCGGAATTTTTCGCAACGAACGCACCGGATCCATCCTATTGGACCCTAAACTGATGTTTTGGTGCATTTTGTACTATTTGGGTGCATTCGGGACCGTTTGGTTGCCTTACGAAACTCGGTGCAAAACGGGCCGAACTAGTGCAAAAGTTCGTGCCACGAGGTCACGTCGGTATTTTTCACAACGAACGCACCCGATCCACCCCATTGGACCCTAAACTGACATTTTGGTGCGTTTCGTACTATTTGGGTGCATTCACGACCGTTTGGTGCCTGACGAAATTCGGTGCAGAAAACGGGCCGAGCTAGTGCAAAAGTTCGAGCCACGAGGTTGCTTCAGAATTATTCGCAACGAACGCACCCGATCCACCCCATTGGAACCTAAACTGACGTTTTGGTGCGTTTCGTACTAGTTGGGGTGCATTCAGGACCGTTTCGTTGCCTTACGAAACTCGATGCAAAACAGGCCGAACTAGTGCAAAAAGTTCGTGCCACGAAGTCGCGTCGGAATTTTTCGCACGAACGCTCCGGATCCACCCCATTGGACCCTAAACTGACGTTTTGGTGCGTTTCGTACTATTTGGGTGCATTCGGAACCGTTTGGTTGCCATAACGAAACTCGGTGCAAAATGGGCCGAACTAGTGCAAAAGTTCGTGCCACGAGGTCGCGTCGGAATTTTTCACAACGAACGCAGCCGATCCACCCCATTGGACCCTAAACTGACATTTTGGTGTGTTTCGTACTATTTGGGTGCATTCGGGACCGTTTGGATTCCTTACGAAAC